>NW_027206695.1:0-113536 GCF_032191515.1 Phaenicophaeus curvirostris
CCCCTCCTCGCGCCCCCCTTTCCCCCCTCCTCGCCCCCTTTCCCCCCCTCCTCGCCCCCCTTTCCCCACCCCCCCTCCTCGCCCTCCTTTCCCCCCCTCCTCGCCCCCATTCCCCCCCCTCCTCGCCCCCCATTTCCCCCCCTCCTCGCCCCCCATTTCCCCCCCTCCTCGCCCCCCATTTCCCCCCCTCCTCGCCCCTCCCCATTTCCCCCCCTCCTCGCCCCCTTTTCCCCCCCTCCTCACCCCTTTCTCCCCCCCTCCAGGCTTACGAAGAAGCCCAGAAACGCCTCAAAATCGCTGAAGAAGACCAAAAATCCATGGTGAGCCCCGAAATCCAGCAAAACCTCCCTCCGGGGGGGCTCTTGTTGCATCCTGAATCCTCCCCTGTGATCTCCCCACCCTTTTTTTTTCTGTTTTTCCCACCTTCCCCGTATCCAGGTCCCGGAACTACGGAAAAAATCGCGGCGCGAGTACCTGGCGAAGCGCGAGCGGGAGAAGCTGGAGGAGCTGGAGGCGGAAATCGCCGACGAGGAGCTGCTCTCGGGAGGAGGCGCTGACGGGCGCCGAGCGCCGCGAGCTCCGCTACAAACGCCGCGTGCGGGACCTGGCGCGCGAGTACAAACGGGCCGGCGAGAAGGAGAAGTTGGAGAAGAGCAACCGCTACCACATCCCCGAGGAGACGCGCGGCAAGGTGGGGACCCCCGAATCCTTCCTGGGGCCTCAAAGCCTTCAACCGCCACCTCCCTGGCCGTTTTATCACCTCTAGAATCCATCCAGCACCCCAAATTCTCCCCCCGGTGCCTTCAAATCCTTCAACAGCACCCTAGTGTTGTCCATCCTATCAGCTCCAGAATCCATCAGCACCCCAAATCCTCCTCCCAGCACCCCAGAAGCTCCCACCAACACCCTAACATCATCCTATCGCCTCAGAATCCATCCAGCACCCCAAATCCTCCTCCCAGCACCCTAGAGCTCCCACCAACGCCCTCATCTCCATCCTATCTCCTCCAGAATCCCATCCAGCACCCCAAATCCTCCCCTGGTTCCTCAAATCCTTCAACCGGCACCCTAACGTCCATCCTATCACCTCCAGAATCCATCTAGCACCCCAAATCCTCCCCCTGGTGCCTCAAATCCTTCAACCAGCACCCCAGTGTCCATCCTGTCACCTCCAGAATCCATCAGCACCCCAAATCCTCCCCCCGGCACCCCAAGACCGAGATAATTACTGCCAAGAGCTACCTTCCAGCCCTCAGATCCCCCCTGTATCCCCCCACGATCCCTCCCATCGCCCCCAGGATCCCCCAAATCCCCCCTTTGTCCCCCCACGATCCTCCCATCGCCCCCAGCATCCCCAAATCCCCCCTTTGTCCCCCCACGATCCCTCCCATCACCCCCAGCATCCCCAAATCCCCCCTTTGTCCCCCCACGATCCCTCCCATCGCCCCCAGCATCCCCCAAATCCCCCCTTTGTCCCCCCAAGATCTCTCCCATCACCCCAGCCCCCCAAATCCCCCCTTTGTCCCCCCAAGATCCCTCCCATCGCCCCAGCATCCCCCAAATCCCCCTTTGTCCCCCCAGGATCCCCGAAATCCCCCCTGTATCCCCCCAAGATCCCTCCATCACCCCCAGCATCCCCCAAATCCTCCCTTTGTCCCCCCAAGATCCCTCCCATCGCCCCCAGCATCCCCCAAATCTCTCATTTATCCCCCCAAGATCCCTCCCATCGCCCCAGCATCCCCCAAATCCCCTTTTTGGGGGTTGTGGGGCCCCCCAGAGCGGTTTCACTGTTCTTGCTGCCTGCCCTTGCCCCCCCGTAGAAGATTCCGGAGCGCGAGGAGGCGACGGGAGGGGAGGAAGAGCGGCTGGCGCCCGCGGGACGAGCAGCGGCGATGGGAGGAGGAGCGCATCGGGGCGGCTTCGCTGCGGTTCGGGGCGCGAGACGCCGCGCGCCGTCAGCCCTCCAAGGAGTACGACTATGTGCTGGAGGAGGACGAGTGATCCAGTTCGTTAGCGCCGTGCAGATGAAGGGCACCGAGCCGGGAGAAGGTTTTTGGGGGGCCGGCTGAGGGGGTGCTGGGGGCGATGGGAGGGATCGTGGGGGGCTGGAGGAGGGAGTTGGGGGGCTGGAGGGGGTCCTGGAGGATGGGGGGGGGATTTAGGGAGGTTGGAGGGGGGTCCTGAGGGGCTGGAGGGGGTTCTGTGGTTGATGGGATTGGATCCTGGGGGGCTGGAGAGGGATTTTGGGGGCTGGTGGAGGGCGTTCTGAGGTGATGGGAGGGATCCTGGGGGCTGGAGGAGGGATTTTGGGGGGCTGGAGGGGGTTCTGGGGGTGATGGGAGGGATTTTGGGGGCTGGAGGGGGTCGTGAGGGTGATGGAGGGATTTTGGGGGCCTGGAGGGGGTTCTGAGGGTGATGGGAGGGATCTTGGGGGGCTGGAGGGGGTTCTGAGGGCGATGGGAGGGATCTTGGGGGGCTGGAGGAGGGAGTTGAGGGGCTGGAGGGGGTTCAGAGGGTGAAGGGAGGATTCTGGGGGTCTAGAGGGGGTCCTGAGGGTGATGAGAGGATCTTGGGGGGCTGGAGGAAGGATTTGGGGGGCTGGAGGAGGTTCTGAGGGGACCTGAGGGGACGATGAGGGCTCAGGGGACATTGAGGGACCTGAGGGGGACAATGACGGCTCGGGGACACTGAGGGGACCTGAGGGGACGATGGGGGCTCAGGGGACACTGAGGGGACCTGAGGGGACGATGAGGGCTCAGGGGACCCTGAGGGGACGATGAGGGCTCTGGGGACACTGAGGGGGCCTGAGGGACGATGAGGGCTCGGGGGACACTGAGGGGGCCCGAGGGGACGATGAGGGCTCGGGGGGACACCGAGGGGGCCTAGAGGGGACGATGAGGGCTCGGGGGACACCGAGGGGGCCTAGAGGGGACGATGATGGCTCGGGGGACACCAGAGGGGGCCCGAGGGGACGATGAGGGGCTCGGGGGACACTGAGGGGACCTGAGGGGACGATGAGGGCTGAAGGGACCTTGAGGGGACAATGAGGCTCTGGGGACACTGAGGGGGCCCGAAGGGACGATGAGGGCTTAGGGGACACTGAGGGGACCTGAGGGGACGATGAGGGCTCTGGGGACACCGAGGGGGCCTGAGGGGACGATGAGGGCTCGGGGGACACCGAGTGGGCCTAGAGGGACGATGAGGGCTCGGGGACACTGAGGGGGCCCGAGGGGACGATGAGGGCTCGGGGGACACTGAGGGGGCCCGAGGGGACGATGAGGGCTCTGGGGACACTGAGGGGACCTGAGGGGACGATGAGGGTTCAAGGGACCCTGAGGGGACGATGAGGGCTCTGGGGACACCGAGGGGGCCTGAGGGACGATGAGGCTCAGGGGACACTGAGGGGACGATGAGAGCTCGGGGGACACTGAGGGGACCTGAGGGGACGATGAGGGCTCGGGGGACACTGAGGGTACCTGAGGGGACGATGAGGGTTCAAGGGACCCTGAGGGGACGATGAGGGCTCAGGGGACACCGAGGGGACGATGAGGGCTCAGGGGACACTGAGGGGACCTGAGAGGACGATGAGGGCTCAGGGGACACTGAGGGTACCTGAGGGACGATGAGGGCTCGGGGGACACTTCTGGGACCTGAGGGGACGATGAGGGCTCGGGGGACACTGAGGGGACCTGAGGGACGATGGGGGCTCAAGGGACACTGAGGGACCTGAGGGGACGATGAGGGCTCAAGGGACCCTGAGGGGACAATGAGGGCTCAGGGGACACTGAGGGGACCTGAGGGGACGATGAGGGTTCTGGGGACACTGAGGGGACCTGAGGGGACGATGAGGGTTCTGGGGACACTGAGGGACCCTGAGGGGACGATGAGGGCTCGGGGGACACTGAGGGGACCTGAGGGGACGATGAGGGTTCTGGGGACACTGAGGGGGCTGAGGGGACGATGAGGGTTCTGGGGACACTGAGGGACCCTGAGGGGACAATGAGGGCTCGGGGGACACTGAGGGGACCTGAGGGGACGATGAGGGCTCAGGGGACCACTGAGGGGACCTGAGGGGAGGATGAGGGCTCTGGGGACACTGAGAGGCCCTGAGGGGACGATGAGGGCTCAGGGGACACTGAGGGTACCTGAGGGGACGATGAGGGTTCAAGGGACCCTGAGGGGACGATGAGGGCTCTGGGGACACCGAGGGGGCTGAGGGGACGATGAGGGCTCAGGGGACACTGAGGGGGCCCGAGGGATGCTGGGGGGCTCTGGGGACCCCTGGGGGGTGACAGGGGGTGCCGGTCCCCGCAGGAGGTGCCGGCGCCGGTGCCCGAGGCGGAGCGGCGGCGTCAGACGGCACAGGAGGTTCGCCGCAGCCTCCCCATCTTCCCGTACCGCGACGAGCTGGTGGCCGCCATCGCCCAGCACCAGATCCTCGTCATCGAGGGCGAAACCGGCTCCGGGAAAACCACCCAGATCCCCCAGTACCTGCACGAGGAGGTGGGGGGGGCAGGGAAAGGGGCGGGGGGGGGGGCAAATGAGGGGGGGCTGGGGGTATTACGGGGCTGATGGGGGTAGGTATGGGGGCTGAGGGCATGGAGGGGGCAGATAAGGGGGCCTGGGGCAGGTAGGGGGGCAAATGAGGGGGTGCTGGGGGTAAATAGGAGGATTAGAGGAGGGTGATGGGGGCAAATATGGGGTCTGAGGGCATGGAGGGGGGCAAATGAGGGGGTGCTGGGGGTAGATAGGGGGGTTAGAGGGCGTGAGGGGGGTGATGGGGGCAGGTAAGGGGGTCTGGGGCAGGTAGGGGGGCAAATGAGGGGGTGCAGGGGGTAGATAGGGGGATTAGAGGTGGGGGATGGGGGCAGATAAGGGGGCTGAGGGCATGGAGGGGGCAGATAAGGGGGCCTGGGGCAGGTAGGGGGGCAAATGAGGGGGGGCTGGGGGTATTAGAGGGCACGAGGGGGGTACTGGGGGCAGGTAAGGGGGTCTGGGGCAGGTAGGGGGGCAAATGAGGGGGTGCAGGGGGTAGTTAGGGGGTCGGGGGGGCAGTTGGCTCAGCGTGCCCCCCCTCTCGCCCCCAGGGGTACACGCGGCAGGGGCTGAAGATCGGGGTGACCCAGCCGCGCCGCGTGGCCGCCATGAGCGTGGCCGCCCGCGTCGCCGTGGAGATGGGCACCAAGCTGGGCAACGAGGTGACGCGGGGGGACACCGGGGGGGACACCGGGGGGGACACGGGGACCCTGGGGTGGAGGGGAACGTGTCCCATGGAGCCCTGAGGAGCTCGGGGACCTTAATGCCACCACCCCCGACCCTGTCGTGGGGACCCTGGGGACACGTCCCCGTCCCAGGACATCAGAGGATAAGCAAATGTGACCTTGGGGACACGTCTCCGTCCCAGGAGACATCAGGGGACAAGCAAAGGTGACCCTGGGGACACGTGCCCACCCCAGGAGACCTCAGGAGGACATCAGGGGACAAGCAAAGGTGACCCTGGGGACACGTGCCCACCCCAGGACACCTCAGGGGGACATCAGGGGACAAGCAAGGGTGACCCTGGGGACACGTCCCCATCCCAGGACATTAGGAGACAAGCAAAAGTGACCCTGGGGACACGTCCCTGTCCCAGGACATCTCAGGGGGACATTAGGGGATGAGCAAGGGTGACCCTGGGGACACGTCCCCACCCCAGGACACCTCAGGGGGACATCAGGGGACAAACAAGGGTGACCCTGGGGACACGTCCCCATCCCAGGACACCTCAGGGGGGGACATCAGGGGACAAGCAAGGGTGACCCTGGGGACACGTCCCCATCCCAGGTCATCTCGGGGGGGGACATCAGGGGACAAGCAAGGGTGACTCTAGAGGGAATGAAGGATCTTGGGGACCACAACAAGGTGGGTTGGGGGGGGTTGGGGGGTTGGGGACCCCGGGGGGTGCCGGGTGACCCCGGGCCGCTCAGGTGACGTGTCCCCTTGTCCCCAGGTCGGGTACAGCATCCGCTTCGAGGACTGCACCTCGGAGCGCACGGTGCTCAAGTACATGACGGACGGGATGCTGCTGCGGGAGTTCCTCACCGAGCCCGACCTCGCCTCCTACAGGTGACACTGGGGACACTGGGGACAGCGGGGGACACCAGGGGGCTCGGGGACATTGGGGATGTTGGGGGACACCAGGGGGTTGGGGACATTGGGGATGTTGGGGGACACCAGGGGGTTGGGGATGATGGAGGTGTTGGGGGACACCAGGGGCTTGGGGACATTGGAGATGTTGGGGGACACCAGGGGGTTGGGGACATTGGGGATGTTGGGGGACACCAGGGGGCTCGGGGACATTGGAGATGTTGGGGGACACCAGGGGGTTGGGGACATTGGGGATGTTGGGGGACACCAGGGGGTTGGGGATGATGGAGACATGGGGGACACCAGGGGGTTGGGGACATTGGGGATGTTGGGGGACACCTGGGGGCTGGGACATTGGGGATGTTGGGGGACACCAGGGGGTTGGGGATGATGGAGACATGGGGGACACCAGGGGGGTTGGGGACAATGGAGATGTTGGGGGACACCAGGGGGGTTGGGGACAATGGAGACATGGGGGACACCAGGGGTTGGGGACAATGGGGACATGGGGGACTCCAGGGGGTTGGGGACATTGGGGATGTTGGGGGACACCAGGGGGTTGGGGATGATGGAGACATGGGGGACACCAGGGGGGTTGGGACAATGGGGATGTTGGGGGACACCAGGGGGTTGGGGATGATGGAGGTGTTGGGGGACACCAGGGGCTTGGGGACATTGGAGATGTTGGGGACACCAGGGGGTTGGGGACATTGGAGATGTTGGGGGACACCAGGGGGTTGGGACATTGGGGATGTTGGGGGACACCAGGGGGTTGGGGATGATGGAGACATGGGGACACCAGGGGGTTGGGGACATTGGGGATGTTGGGGGACACCTGGGGGCTGGGGACATTGGGGATGTTGGGGACTCCAGGGGGTTGGGGACATTGGGGATGTTGGGGGACACCAGGGGTTGGGGACATTGGGATGTTGGGGGACACCAGGGGGCTCGGGGACATTGGGGATGTTGGGGACACCAGGAGGCTTGGGACATTGGGGATGTTGGGGGACACCAGGGGGTTGGGGATGATGGAGACATGGGGGACACCAGGGGGGTTGGGGACAATGGAGACATGGGGGACACCAGGGGGGTTGGGGACAATGGAGATGTTGGGGGACACCAGGGGGGTTGGGGACAATGGAGACATGGGGGACACCAGGGGTTGGGGACAATGGGGACATGGGGGACACCAGGGGGGTTGGGGACAATGGAGACATGGGGGACACCAGGGGTTGGGGACAATGGAGACATGGGGGACACCAGGGGTTGGGGACAATGGGGACATGGGGGACACCAGGGGGGTTGGGGACAATGGAGATGTTGGGGGACACCAGGGGGGTTGGGGACAATGGAGACATGGGGGACACCAGGGGTTGGGGACAATGGGGACATGGGGGACACCAGGGGGGTTGGGGACAATGGAGATGTTGGGGGACACCAGGGGGGTTGGGGACAATGGAGATGTTGGGGGACACCGGGGGTGTTGGGGACATCAGGGACCCCGGGGGTGAGGGGGACTCGGTGGGGAGGGGACAGTGGGGACACAGCGGGGGCTGCGTGTCCCCTGTGCTCCCCTCGTCCTGAGACTCCTTGGTGTCACCTTGATGTCCCCCTGTCTGTCTCCGTGTCCCTGTGTCCCTCCCTGTCCCCATGTCCCTGTGTCACCTGTCCGTCCTCACGTCCGTGTGTCCTTCCCTGTCCCCATATCCCCGTGTCCCCCCTTGTCTCCATGTCCCTGTGTCCCTTGTCTGTCCTCATGTCCCTGTGTCCCTCCTTGTCCCTGTGTCCCCTGCCCATTCTCACGTCCCTGTGTCCTTCCCTGTCCCCGTGTCCCTGTGTCCCCTGTCGGTTCTCACGTCCCCGTGTCCCTCCCTGTCCCCTGTCCATCCCCATGTCCCTGTGTCCCTCCGTGTCCCCTGTCCATCCCTGTGTCCCTCCTTCCCCCTGTCTGTCCCCATGTCCCTGTGTCCCTTGTCCATCCCCGTGTCCCTGTGTCCTCTGTCCATCCCTGGGTCCTTGTGTCCCTCCCTGTCCCCTGTCCATCCCTGTGTCCTCTGTCCATCCCTGTGTCCCTGTGTCCCTCCGTGTCCCCTGACCATCCCCATGTCCCCGTGTCTCTCCCTGTCCCCATGTCCCTCCCTGTCCCTTGTCCATCCCCATGTCCTCGTGTCCCTCCCTGTCCGTCCCCGTGTCCCTCTGTGTCCCCTGACCATCCCCATGTCCCCGTGTCCTTCCCTGTCCCTCCCCGTGTCCCTGTGTCCCTCCCCGTGTCCCTGTGTCCATCCCCGTATCCCCGTGTCCCTCCATGTCCATCCCCGTGTCCCTGTGTCCCTCTGTGTCCCCTGTCTGTCCTCATGTCCCCGTGTCCCTCCCTGTCCCCTGTCCATCCCTGTGTCCCGTGTCCCTCCTTCCCTCTGTCCATCCCCGTGTCCCTGTGTCCCTCCCTGTCCCCTGTCCATCCCCGTGTCCCCTGTCCATCCCCATGTCCCTCTGTCCCTCCGTGTCCCCTGTCCATCCCCATGTCCCTGTGTCCCTCCGTGTCCCCTGTCCATCCCCGTGTCCCTGTGTCCCTCCCTGTCCCCTGTCCATCCCTGTGTCCCCTGTCCATCCCTGTGTCCCCTGTCCATCTCCGTGTCCCTGTGTCCCTCCCTGTCCCTTGTCTGTCCTTGTGTCCCTCTGTGTCCCCTGTCCATCCCCGTGTCCCTGTGTCCCTCTGTGTCCCCTGTCCATCCCTGTGTCCCTCCCTGTCCCTGTGTCCCCTGTCCATCCCCGTGTCCCTGTGTCCCTCCCTGTCCCCTGTCCATCCCCGTGTCCCCTGTCCATCCCCATGTCCCTCTGTCCCTCCGTGTCCCCTGTCCATCCCCATGTCCCTGTGTCCCTCCCTGTCCCTGTGTCCCTCTGTGTCCCCTGTCCCTCCCTGTGTCCCTCCCTGTCCCCATATCCCCGTGTCCTTCCTTGTCACCATGTCCCTGCATGCCCTATCTGTCCTCATGTCCCTGTGTCCCTCTCTGTCCCTGTGTCCCCTGTCCATCCCCGTGTCCCTGTGTCCCCTGTCCCTCCCCGTGTCCCCGTGTCCCCCGGTGTCCCCCGGTGTCCCCTCAGCGTGGTGATGGTGGACGAGGCTCACGAGCGGACGCTGCACACGGACGTGCTCTTCGGGCTCATCAAGGACATCGCGCGGTTCCGGCCGGAGCTGAAGGTGCTGGTGGCCTCGGCCACGCTCGACACCCAGCGCTTCTCGGCCTTCTTCGACCACGCGCCCGTCTTCCGCATCCCCGGGCGCCGCTTCCCCGTCGACATCTACTACACCAAGGTGGGACACGGGGACGCCTCGGGGACATGGGGATAAGGACACGGGGACAGGGACGCCTGAGGGACGTGGGGATAGGGACACGGGGACAGGGACATGGGGACTGGGACGCCTGAGGGGCACGGGACACGGGGATAGGGACGCCTGAGGGACACGGGACACAGGGACAGGGACACCTCAGGGACATGGGGATAGGGACACGGGGACAGGGACATGGGGACACGGGGACAGGGACGCCTGAGGGACATGGGGACAGGGAGGCCTGAGGGACACGGGACACAGGGACAGGGACGCCTGAGGGACATGGTGGCAGGGACATGGGGACAGGGATGCCTGAGGGACACAGGACATGGGGACAGGGACGCCTGAGGGACACGGGACATGGGGACTGGGATGCCTGAGGGACATGGGGACAGGGACACGGGGACAGGGACGCCTGAGGGACACGGGGACAGGGACATGGGGACAGGGAGGCCTGAGGGACATAGGGACAGGGACACGGGGACAGGGACGCCTGAGGGACACGGGACATGGGGACAGGGACACCTGAGGGACACGGGGACAGGGACATGGGGACATGGGGACAGGGAGGCCTGAGGGACATGGGGACAGGGACAGGGGGACAGGGACACGGACACCTGAGGGACACGGGACATGGGGACAGGGACGCCTCAGGGACATGGGGACAGGGATGCCTGAGGGACATGGTGACAGGGACACCTGAGGGCCATGGGGACTGGGATGCCTGAGGTGACAGGGACACGGGATATGGGGACAGAGACACCTGAGGGACACGGGGACAGGGACACGGGGACAGGGACACCTGAGGGACACAGGACATGGGGACAGGGATGCCTGAGGGACATGGGACACGGGGACAGGGACGCCTGAGGGACATGGGACACGGGGACAGGGATGCCTGAGGGACATGGGACACGGGACACAGGGACAGGGACGCCTCAGGGACACGGGACACAGGGACAGGGACGCCTGAGGGACATGGTGGCAGGGACACGGGGACAGGGAGGCCTGAGGGACATGGTGGCAGGGACACGGGGACAGGGACGCCTGAGGGACATGGTGGCAGGGACACGGGGACAGGGACGCCTCAGGGACACGGGGACAGGGACGCCTGAGGGACATGGGACACGGGGACAGGGACACGGGACACAGGGACAGGGACGCCTGAGGGACATAGTGGCAGGGACATGGGGACAGGGACGCCTCAGGGACACGGGGACAGGGACGCCTGAGGGACATGGGGACAGGGACACGGGGACAGGGACGCCTGAGGGACACGGGGACAGGGACACGGGGACAGGGACGCCTGAGGGACACGGGGACAGGGACACGGGGACAGGGACGCCTGAGGGACACGGGGACAGGGACACAGGGACAGGGACGCCTGAGGGACATAGTGGCAGGGACATGGGGACAGGGACGCCTCAGGGACACGGGGACAGGGACGCCTGAGGGACATGGGGACAGGGACACGGGGACAGGGACGCCTGAGGGACACGGGGACAGGGACACGGGGACAGGGACGCCTGAGGGACACGGGGACAGGGACACGGGGACAGGGACGCCTGAGGGACACGGGGACATGGAGACAGGGACATGGGGACAGGGGCACCTGAGGGACACGGGGACAGGGACACGGGGACAGGGACGCCTGAGGGACACGGGGACAGGGACGCCTGAGGGACACAGGACATGGGGACAGGGACGCCTGAGGGACACGGGGACAGGGACAGGGACGCCTGAGGGACACGGGGACAGGGACACGGGGACAGGGACACGGGGACAGGGACGCCTGAGGGACACGGGGACAGGGACACGGGGACAGGGACGCCTGAGGGACACGGGGACATGGAGACAGGGACATGGGGACAGGGACGCCTGAGGGACATGGGACACAGGGACAGGGACGCCTGAGGGACATGGTGGCAGGGACACGGGGACAGGGAGGCCTGAGGGACATGGTGATAGGGTCATGGGGACAGGGACGCCTCAGGGACACAGGACATGGGGACAGGGACGCCTGAGGGACATGGGACACAGGGACAGGGACGCCTGAGGGACATGGTGGCAGGGACACGGGGACAGGGAGGCCTGAGGGACATGGTGATAGGGTCATGGGGACAGGGACGCCTCAGGGACACAGGACATGGGGACAGGGACGCCTGAGGGACATGGGGACAGGGACGCCTGAGGGACATGGGGACTGGGATGCCTGAGGTGACAGGGACACGGGATATGGGGACAGGGACGCCTGAGGGACACGGGGACAGGGACACCTGAGGGACACGGGACATGGGGACAGGGATGCCTGAGGGACGTGGGGACAGGGACGTGGGGACAGGGACACCTGAGGGACATGGGGACAGGGAAAAGCAAGGGGACAGGGACACTTGAGGGACATAGAACAGAGAGACATGGAAGGGCAAGGGGACAGGGCCACCTGAGGGACATGGGGACAGGGGACAGGGACGCCTGAGGGACAGGGGACATGGGGACAGGGGACATGGGGACAGGGGACATGGAAGGGAAGGGGACAGGGCCACCTGAGGGACGCAGGCCATGGGGACAGGGGACATGGAGGACAGGGAGATGGGGACGCTGGGGGGCAAGGGGATGGCAGGGGGACATGGGGACAGAGGGGACGATGTGGGACGCTGCGGGGGGGGCTGGGGGACACTTGGGGACGCCGGGAGCTGATGTCCCCTCTGCTGTCCCCTCTGCTGTCCCCTGGGCAGGCGCCCGAGGCCGATTACCTGGAGGCGTGTGTGGTGTCGGTGCTGCAGATCCACGTCACCCAGCCCCCCGGGGACATCCTCGTCTTCCTCACCGGCCAGGTGGGTGTCCCCTCTGTCCCCTCCCGCCTTCGGGGAACCCCCCCGGTGTCCCCATGTCCCCCCCCCTGCTGTCCCCGTGTCCCCTCTGGGGTCCCCGTGTGCGTCAGGAGGAGATGGAGACGCGTGTGGAGCTTCTGCAGGAGCTGCCTGGGTTCTTGACTGTCCCCGTGTCCCCCGTGTCCCCTGCCTCCTGCCACGTCCCCCCTGCTGTCCCCACGTCCCCTGCTGTCCCTGTGTCCCCTCTGATGTCCCCGTGTCCCTCAGGAGGAGATGGAGGTGCGTGTGGAGCTGCTGCAGGAGTGCTGCTGCTGCCTGGATTCTTGGCTGTCCCCATGTCCCCCCTGTGTCCCCTGCCTCCTGCCACGTGCCCCCTGCTGTCCCTGTGTCCCCTCTGCTGTCCTCATGTTCCCTCTGCTGTCCCCACGTCCCCTCTGGGGTCCCCGTGTGCATCAGGAGGAGATGGAGGCACATGTGGAGCTGCTGCAGGAGCTGCCTGGGTTCTCGCTTGTCCCCGTGTCCCCTCGATGTCCCCACATCCCCTGATGCCCCCGTGTCCCCCCTGCTGTCCCCTAATGTCCCCTGATGTCCCCGTGTGCGTCAGGAGGAGATGGAGGTGCGTGTGGAGCTGCTGCAGGAGCGATGCTGCTGCCTGGGTTCTTGGCTGTCCCTGTGTCCCCCGCGTCCCCTGCTGTCCCCTGACGTCCCCTGATGTCCCAGTGTCCCCCAGGAGGAGATGGAGGCGTGCGTGGAGCTGCTGCAGGAGCGGTGCTGGTGCCTGAGTTTGCAGCTGTCCCTGTGTCCCCCTGTCTCCCCCTGATGTCCCCACGTCCTCTGCTGTCCCTGTGTCCTCCTTGCTGTCCCTGTGTCCCCTGCTGTCCCCTAATGTCCCCTGCTGTCCCCGTGTCCCTGTGTGCGTCAGGAGGAGATGGAGGTGCGTGTGGAGCTGCTGCAGGAGCGATGCTGCTGCCTGGGTTCACGGCTGTCCCCATGTCCCCACGATGTCCCCACATCCCCTGCTGTCCCCTGATGTCCCCGTGTCCCCTCTGATGTCCCCGTGTCCCCCAGGAGGAGATGGAGGTGTGTGTGGAGCTGCTGCAGGAGCGATGCTGCTGCCTGGGTTCTCAGCTGTCCCTGCGTCCCTCTGCGTCCCCCGCGTCCCCTGCCTCCTGCCACGTCCCCTGCTGTCCCCTGCTGTCCCCTAACGTCCCCTGGTGTCCCCCAGGAGGAGATCGAGGCGTGCGTGGAGCTGCTGCAGGAGCGATGCTGCTGCCTGGGTTCTCGGCTGTCCCTGTGTCCCTCTGCGTCCCCTGCGTCCCCTGCCTCCTGCCACGTCCCCTGCTGTCCCCTAACGTCCCCTGCTGTCCCCCGGTGTCCCCCAGGAGGAGATCGAGGCGTGCGTGGAGCTGCTGCAGGAGCGGTGCCGCCGGCTGGGCTCGCGGCTGCCGGAGCTGCTGGTGCTGCCCATCTACGCCAACCTGCCGGCCGACATGCAGGCCCGAATCTTCGAGCCCACGCCGGCCGGCGCCCGCAAGGTGGGCGGGGCCCGAGGGAGGGGGCGGGGCCTGAGGGGGCGGGGCCTGAGGGGATGGGGGCGGGGCCTGAGGGGATGGAGGCGGGGCCTGAGGGGATGGGGGCGGGGCCTGAGGGGATGGGGGCGGGGCCTGAGGGGATGGGGGCGGGGCCTGAGGGGATGGGGGCGGGGCCTGAGGGGATGGGGGCGGGGCCTGAGGGGCTGGGGGCTGGGCCTGAAGGAGGGGGCGGGGCCTGAGGGGGCTGGGGGCGGGGCCTAAGGGGACTGGGGCGGGGCCTGAGGGGCCTGAGGGCGGGGCCTGAGGGATGAGGGGTGGGGCTTGAGGGGGTGAGGCTGAAAGGGGCGGGGCCTAAGGGGCCTATGGGGCCTATGGGGCAGGGGCCTGGGAGCAGGGCTTGAGGGGCCTATAGGGCTAGGGGCGGGGCCTATGGGGCAGGGCTTGAGGGGCCTATAGGGCTAGGGGCGGGGCCTATGGGGCAGGGCTTGAGGGGCCTATAGGGTTGGGGGCAGGGCCTATGGGGGGGGCCTGAGGGGCCTATAGGGCTAGGGGGAGGGCCTGAGGGGCCTATAGGGCTAGGGGCAGGACCTATGGGGCAGGGCTCAGGGCCTGAGGGGTCTATAGGGCTAGGGGCAGGACCTATGGGGCAGAAACTGAGGGGCCTATAGGGCTAGGGGCAGGACCTATGGGGCAGGGCTCAGGGCCTGAGGGGTCTATAGGGTTGGGGGCAGGGCCTATGGGGCAGAAACTGAGGGGCCTATAGGGCTAGGGGCAGGACTTATGGGGCAGGGCTTGAGGGGCCTATAGGGTTGGGGGCAGGGCCTATGGGGGGGGCCTGAGGGGCCTATAGGGTTGGGGGTAGGGCCTATGGAGGGGGCCTGAGGGGCCTATAGGACTAGGGGCAGGACCTATGGGGGGGGCCTGAGGGGCCTATAGGGTTGGGGGCAGGGTCTATGGGGGGGGCCTGAGGGGCCTATAGGGTTGGAGGCGGGGCCTATGGGGGGGGCCTGAGGGGCCTATAGGGTTGGAGGCGGGGCCTATGGGGCAGGGCTTGAGGGGCCTACAGGGTTGGAGGCGGGGCCTGTGGGGCAGGGCCTGAGGGGCCTATAGGGTTGGGGGCAGGGCCTATGGAGGGGGGCCTGAGGGGCCTACAGGGTTGGAGGCGGGGCCTATGGGGCAGGGCCTGAGGGGCCTATAGGGTTGGAGGCGGGGCCTATGGGGGGGGCCTGAGGGGCCTATAGGGTTGGAGGCGGGGCCTATGGGGCAGGGCTTGAGGGGCCTATAGGGTTGGAGGCGGGGCCTATGGGGGGGGCCTGAGGGGCCTATAGGGTTAGGGGTGGGGCCTATGGGGCAGGGCTCAGGGGGCGGGGCCTGAGGGGAGGGGCCAGGGTGCTTGGGGGTGGAGCTTGAGGGGGCTGTGGCTGAAAGGGGCGGGGCCTGAGGGAGGGGGTGGGGCTAAAGTGGGTGTGGCTGAAGGGGCGGGGCCAGAGAGGAGGGGCGGGGCCTGTGGTGGGCGTGGCCTGTACGGAGGGGGCGGGGCTTAGAGGGGATGGAGCCAAATAGGGAAGGGGAGGGGGCTGATGTGGACGTGGCCTGCGAGCTGCCCCTCCCCCAGGTGGTGGTGGCCACCAACATCGCGGAGACGTCGGTGACCATCGACGGCATCGTGTACGTGCTGGACCCCGGCTTCTGCAAGCAGAAGAGCTACAGCGCCCGCACCGGCATGGAGTCCCTCGTCGTCACCCCCTGCTCCCGGGTACCCGCCCCCCCCGGCCCCCCTCGGTCTCCATGGCCCCAGGTCCCTCGGTCTCCATGTCCCCAGGTCCCTCAGTCTCCATGGCCCCAGGTCCCTCTTGCTGTGTCCCCATGTCCCTTGGTCTCCATGTTCTCAGGTCTCCATCATTGTGTCCCCAAGCCCGTTGGTCTCCCTGTCCCCAGGTCCCCATCACTGTGTCCCCAGGTCCTTCAGTCTCCATGTCCCCAAGCCCCTTGGTCTCCATGTCCCCAGGTCCCCATCGCTGTGTCCCCAGGTCCCTTGGTCTCCATGTTCCCATGTCTCCTGGTTTCCATGTTCTCAGGTCTCCATCATTGTGTCCCCAGGTCCCTCGGTCTCCATGTCCCCAGATCTCTTGGTCTCCATGTCCCCAGCTCCCTCAGTCTCCGTGTCCCCAAGCCCCTTGGTCTCCATGTCCCCAGGTCCCCATTGCTGTGTCCCCAGGTCCCTTGGTCTCCATGTTCTCAGGTCTCCATCATTGTGTCCCCAAGCCCCTTGGTCTCCATGTCCCCAGGTCCCCATCACTGTGTCCCCAGGTCTCCATGTCCCCAGGTACCCATCCCTGTGTCCCCAGGTCCCCTGGTCTCCATATTCCCAGGTCCCCATCGCTGTGTCCCCAGGTCCCTTGGTCTCCATGTGCTCAGGTCTCCATCATTGTGTCCCCAGGTCCCCATCCCTGTGTCCCCAGATCCCCATCCCTGTGTCCCCAGGTCTCTTGGTCTCCATGTTCTCAGGTCTCTATTGTTATGTCTCCAGGTCCCTCAGACTCCATGTCCCAAGGTCCCTCAGTCTCCATGTCCCCAGATCTCTTGATCTCCCTGTCCCCATCCCTGTGTCCCCAGGTCCCTCAGTCTCCGTGTCCCCAGGTCCCCATCCCTGTGTCCCCATGTCTCTTGGTCTCCATGTTCTCAGGTCCCCATCCCTGTGTCCCCAGGTCCCCTGGTCTCCATGTCCTCAGATCCCCATCCCTGCGTCCCCACGTCCCTGCATCTCCAGGTCCCCTTGGCCACCGTGTCCTCATGTCCCCCTCCGTGTCCCTTGTCCCCTCCGTGTCCTCGTGTCCCCTGCGCTGTGACCCTGCTGGTGACACGTGGCGGTGCCCCCCCAGGCCTCGGCGAACCAGCGCGCGGGCCGGGCCGGCCGGGTGGCTCCCGGGAAATGTTTCCGCCTCTACACGGCCTGGGCCTTCCAGCACGAGCTGGAGGAGACGCCGGTGCCCGAGATCCAGCGCTCCGACCTGGGCTCCCTCGTCCTGCTCCTCAAGAGCCTCGGTGAGCATCTAGGAGGGCATCTCGGGGAGCTCTGGAGCATCTGGGAGGGCGTTGGAACATCTCAGGAGGCACCTTGAGGGCATCTCGGGGAGCTCTGGAGTATCTGGGAGAGCGTTGGAGCATCTCAGGAGGCACCTTGAGGGCCATGAGGGCGTCTCGGGGAGCTCTGGAGTATCTGGGAGGGCGTTGGAGCATCTCAGGAGGCACCTTGAGGGCCGTTGAGGGTGTCTCGGGGAGCTCTGGAGTATCTAGGAGGGCGTTGGAGCATCTCAGGAGGCACCTTGAGGGCCGTGAGGGCGTCTCGGGGAGCTCTGGAGTATCTAGGAGGGTGTTGGAACATCTCAGGAGGCACCTTGAGGGCATCTCGGGGAGCTCTGGAGCATCTGGGAGGGCATTGGAACATCTCAGGAGGCACCTTGAGGGCTGTGAGGGCATCTTGGGGAGCTCTGGAGTATCTGGGAGGGCATTGGAACATCTCAGGAGACACCTTGAGGGCCATGACGACGTCTCGGGGCGCTCTGGAGTATCTAGGAGGGTGTTGGAACATCTCAGGAGGCACCTTGAGGGCCGTGAGGGTGTCTCGGGGGTGCTTGGGCTTTCTTGGAGGGCACTGGGGGATCTGAAGGGCCCTTGGGGACAGCTTGGGGACATTTTTGGGGTGTCGTCATCTCCCAGGGATCAACGACCTCATCCACTTCGACTTCTTGGACCCCCCGCCCCACGAGACGCTGGTGCTGGCGCTGGAGCAGCTCTACGCGCTGGGGGCCCTCAACCACCTCGGGGAGCTCACCACGGTACTGGGAGCACTGGGAGGGACTGGGGAGGTGGTGGGGGGTGGACCTCTTGGCTGAGCTTCCCGTGGGACTGGGAGCACTGGGGTTACTGGGAGCACCAGGAGGAACTGAGAAGGTGGTGGTGGTGGTGGTGGTGGGGGACTGGACCTCATGATTGAGCTTCCTGGGGGACTGGGAGGGCCTGGGAGGGACTGGAGAGGTGGTGGACCTCATGGTTGAGTTGCCCCCGGGCTTACTGGGAGCACTGGTTTCTGCTCTAGCTGGGCCGGCGCATGGCGGAGCTGCCGGTGGAGCCCATGTTGGCCAAGATGATCCTGGCATCCGAGCAGTGAGTGGCCCCTGGGGGTCCCTGGTGTCCCCTGGGTGTCCCCTGGGTGTCCTTGTGTGTCCTCAAACATCTTCAGCTGTGTCCCCATAGCCCTGGGTGGCCCCCGAGTGTCCCCTGGGTGGCCCCAAGTGTCCCTTGGGTGTCCCTGGTGTCCCCTGGATGGCCCTGGGTGTCCTCGTGTGTCCTCAAACATCTCCAGCTGTGTCCCTGGTGTCCCCTGGATGGCCCTGGATGTCCTCGTGTGTCCTCAACCATCTCCAGCTGTGTCCCCATAGCCCTGGGTGTCCCCAAGTGTCCCCTGGGTGTCCCTGGTGTCCCCTGGGTGTCCCCTGGATGGCCCTGGGTGTCCTCGTGTGTCCTCAAACATCTCCAGCTGTGTCCCTGGGTGTCCCCTGGGTGTCCCCAAGTGTCCCTTGGATGGCCCTGGGTGTCCTCAACCATCTCCAGCTGTGTCCCCATAGCCCTGGGTGGCCCCCGAGTGTCCTTGGATGTCCCCGGGTGTCCCCAGGATGTCCCCAGGTGTCCCCAAGTGTCCCCTGGTGTCCCCTGGATGGCCCTGGGTGTCCTCAACCATCTCCAGCTGTGTCCCCATAGCCCTGGGTGGCCCCCGAGTGTCCTTGGATGTCCCCAGGTGTCCTCAGGTGTCCCTGGTGTCCCCTGGATGGCCCTGGGTGTCCTCAAACATCTCCAGCTGTGTCCCCAAGTGTCCCCTGGGTGTCCCTGGTGTCCCCTGGGTGTCCTCGTGTGTCCCCAAACATCTCCAGCTGTGTCCCCATAGCCCTGGGTGGCCCCCGAGTGTCCTTGGATGGCCCCAGGACGGCCCCGGGTGTCCCCGTGTCCCCAGGTACGGCTGCACGGAGGAGGTGCTGACGGTGGCCGCCATGCTCTCGGTCAACAACGCCGTCTTCTACCGGCCCAAGGACAAGGTTCTGCACGCCGACAGCGCCCGCCTGGGCTTCCACCTGCCGGGGGGCGACCACCTCGTGCTGCTCAACGTCTACAACCAGGTGGGGGGACACGGGGACACGGGGGGGACACGGGGACGTGGGGGGGACACGGGGACACGGGGGCGACCACCTCGTGCTGCTCAACGTCTACAACCAGGTGGGGGGACACGGGGACACGGGGGGGACACGGGGACGTGGGGGGGACACGGGGACACGGGGGCGACCACCTCGTGCTGCTCAACGTCTACAACCAGGTGGGGGGACACGGGGACACGGGGGGGACACGGGGACGTGGGGGGGACACGGGGACACGGGGGCGACCACCTCGTGCTGCTCAACGTCTACAACCAGGTGGGGGGACACGGGGACACGGGGGGGACACGGGGACGTGGGGGGGACACGGGGACATGGGGGGGACCAGCTCGTGCTGCTCAACGTCTACAACCAGGTGGGGGGACACGGGGACACGGGGGGGACACGGGGACGTGGGGGGGACATGGGGGGGACTACCTCGTGCTGCTCAACGTCTGCAAGCAGGTGGGGGGACACGGGGACACGGGGGGGACATGGGGACATGGGGGGGACACGGGGACATCAGGGGGACACGGGGACATGGGGGGGACCACCTCGTGCTGCTCAACGTCTACAAGCAGGTGGGGGGACACGGGGACATCAGGGGGACATGGGGACATGGGGGCGACCACCTCGTGCTGCTCAACGTCTACAAGCAGGTTTGGGGACGGGGGACCAGGAGGGGACAGGGGGCAGGTGCTCAGCGCCAGGCGCTGACTATGTCCCTCCATGTCCCCCTGTCCCTGTGTCCCTTGTCCCCTCGTCTTCCCGTTCTCCCAATGTCCCCGTGCCCCTCATGTCCCCGTGTGCCTCATATCCCATTGTGTCCCCTGTGTCCCTGATGTCCCTGTGTCCCCCTAATGTCCCCATGTCCCTAATATCTTTGTGTCCCTGTGTCCCCCTGCCCCCCTAATGTCCCTGTGTCCCTCCAATGTCCCCTTGTCCCTAATGTCCCCATGTCCTTAATATCTTTGTGTCCTCGTGTCCCTGTGTCCCTCTGATGTCCCCATGTCCCTAATATCTTTGTGTCCCCATGTCCCTCTAATGTCCCCATGTCCCTAATGTCTTTGTGTCCCTCTAATGTCCCCATGTCCCTAATGTCCTTGTGTCCCTCTAATGTCCCCATGTCCGTCCCTAATGTCCCCATGCCCCTCTAATGTCCCCATGTCTCTAATATCTGTGTCCTCGTGTCCCCCTAATGTCCCCGTGTCCCTAATATCTTTGCATTCTCGTGTCCCTTTGTCCTTCTAATGTCCCCCTGTCCCTCTAATGTCCCCATGTCCCTAACATCTTTGTGTCCCCGTGTCCCTCTGATGTCCCCGTGTCCCAATATCTTTGTGTTCTCACGTCCCCGTGTCCCCCTAACGTCCCCATGTCCCTAATATCTGTGTCCTCGTGTCCCCTTGTCCTTCTAATGTCCCCCTGTCCCCCTAATGTCCCCATGTCCCTAATATCTTTGTGTCCCCGTGTCCTCTTGCCCCCCTAATGTTCCTGTGTCCCTAATGTCCTCGTGTCCCTCTAATGTCCCCCTGTCCCTCTAATGTCCCCATGTCCCTAACATCTTTGTGTCCCCGTGTCCCTCTGATGTCCCCGTGTCCCAATATCTTTGTGTTCTCACGTCCCCGTGTCCCCCTAATGTCCCCACATCCCTAATATCTGTGTCCTCGTGTCCCCTTGTCCTTCTAATGTCCCCCTGTCCCTCTAATGTCCCCATGTCCCTAATATCTTTGTGTCCCCGTGTCCTCTTGCCCCCCTAATGTTCCTGTGTCCCTAATGTCCTCGTGTCCCTCTAATGTCCCCCTGTCCCTCTAATGTCCCCATGTCCCTAACATCTTTGTGTCCCCGTGTCCCCCTAATGTCCCCGTGTCCCTAATATCTTTGCATTCTCGTGTCCGTTTGTCCTTCTAATGTCCCCCTGTCCCTCTAATGTCCCCCTGTCCCTCTAATGTCCCCATGTCCCTAACATCTTTGTGTCCCCGTGTCCCTCTGATGTCCCCGTGTCCCAATATCTTTGTGTTCTCACGTCCCCGTGTCCCCCTAATGTCCCCACATCCCTAATATCTGTGTCCTCGTGTCCCCTTGTCCTTCTAACGTCCCCCTGGTGTCCCCGTGTCCCCGTGCCGTGTCCCCGCAGTGGGTGGCGAGCGGGCACTCGGTGCAGTGGTGCTACGAGCACTTCGTGCAGGCTCGCTCGCTGCGGCGGGCGCGGGACGTGCGGGAGCAGCTCGAGGGGCTCCTGGAGCGCGTGGAGGTGACGCCCGCGTCCTGCGCCCCCGACTACGGCCCCGTCCGCAAGGTCGGCCCCCACACACCCCCAAACCACCTCAAACACCCCCGAAACCACCTGAAATACCCCCAAAACCACCTGAAATACCCCCAAACCACCCCAAACACCCCCCAAAACAACCCAAACACCCCCAAAACCACCTGAAATACCCCCCAAACCATCCCAAATACTCCTGAAACCACCCCAAACAGCCCCAAATAACCCCCAAACCACCCCCAAACACCCCCAAACCACCCCAAATAACCCCCAAACACCCCCAAAACCACCTGAAGTATCCCCAAACCACCCCAAATCACCCCCAAACCACCTCAAACACCCCCCAAACCACCCAGAACACCCCCAAAACCACCTGAAATACCCCCAAACCACCCCAAATACCCCCAAATCACCCCAGAAACCACCCCAGAAACCCCCAAACCACCTCAAACACCCCCCAAACCACCCAGAACACCCCCAAAACCACCTGAAATACCCCCAAACCACCCCAAACCACCCCAGAAACCCCCAAACCACCTCAAACACCCCCCAAACCACCCAGAACACCCCCAAAACCACCTGAAATACCCCCAAGCCACCCCAGAAACCCCCAAACCACCTCAAACACCCCCCAACCCCCCCCCCAAACACCCCCAAACTGCCTCAAATACCCCCAAACCGCCTCAAATACCCCCCAAACCAACCCAAATACCCCCCAAACACCCCCCAAACCACCCCAAATAACCCCCAAACCACCCCAAGTAACCCCCAACCCACCCCAAGTAACCCCCAAACCAACCCAAACACCCCCCAAACCACCCTAAACAGCCCCCCAACCACCCCAGCAACCACCCCAAGTAACCCCCAAACCCCCAATCCACCCCAAGTATTCTCAAATACACCCTAAATAACCCCCCAACCGCCCCAAATAGCCTCAAATACCCCCAAATATCCTCAAATACACCCCAAATACCCCCCCAAATTGCCCTAAATACCCCCCAGGCACCCCAAACATCCTGAAATACCCCCCAAACCACCCCCGATACCCTCAAATACACCTCAAATACCCTCCCAACTGTTCTTCCCTCCCCGCCCAGCACCCTCAGAGCCCCCCATTACCCCCCCCAGACCCCCCATTTCACCCCTCAGGACCCATATTTCCCCCCCCAGGACCCCCATTTCACCCCTCAGGACCCATATTTCCCCCCGAGGACCCCCATTTCCCCCCTCGAACACCCCAAAGACTCCTGTTTCCCCCCAGACCGCATATTTCCCCCCTCCAACACCCCCCAGACCCCCATTTCACCCCTCAGGACCCCTATTTCCCCCCCAGGACCCCCATTTCCCCCTCCAACACCCCACAGACCCCCATTTCCCCCCCCGACCCCATATTTCACCCCCCAGACCCCCATTTCCCCCCTCCAACACCCCAAAGACCCCCGTTTCCCCCCCCAGACCCCCCATTTCACCCCTCAGGACCCATATTTCCCCCCTCCAACACCCCAAAGACCCCCGTTTACACCCCCAGACCCCATATTTCACCCCCCAACACCCTCAGAGCCCCCCATTCCCCCTTCCAAGACCCCCGTTTCCCCCCCAGGCCCCCCATTTCCCCCCTCCGACACCCCACAGACCCCCGTTCCCCCCCCAGGCCCCTCCTTTTCCCCCCAAGACCCCCATTTCCCCCCTCCAACACCCCAAAGACCCCCATTTCCCCCCCCAGGCCCCCCATTTCACCCCTCAGGACCCATATTTCCCCCCCAGGCCCCCCATTTCCCCCCTCCAACACCCCACAGAGCCCCGTTTCCCCCCCCCAGGCCCCCCGTTTTCCCCCTCCAACACCCCACAGACCCCCATTTCCCCCCCAGGCCCCCCATTTCCCCCCCCCCCCGGACACCCCACAGACCCCCATTTCCCCCCCGAGGCCCCCCATTTCCCCCCGGACGCCCCACAGAGCCCCGTTTCCCCCCCCCCCAGGCCCCCCATTTCACCCCCTGGGACCCGTATTTCCCCCCACAACACCCTCAGAGCCCCCCATTTCACCCCCCTGACCCCATATTTCCCCCCTAGGTCCCCCATTTTCCCCCTCCAACACCCCACAGACCCCTGTTTCCCCCCCAGGCCCCCCATTTCACCCCGCAGGACCCATATTTCCCCCCTCCAACACCCCGAAGACCCCCGTTTACCCCCCCAGACCCCATATTTCACCCCCCAACACCCTCAGAGCCCCCCATTCCCCCTTCCAAGACCCCCATTTCACCCCCCAGGACTCATATTTCCCCCCCAGGTCCCCCATTTCCCCCCTCCAATACCCCACAGACCCCCATTTCCCCCCTCCAGACCCCCATTTCACCCCTTAGGACTCATATTTCCCCCCAAGACCCCCATTTCCCCCCTCCAACACCCCACAGACCCCTGTTTCCCCCTCCAGGCCCCCCATTTCCCCCCTCCAACCCCCCACAGAGCCCCATTTTCCCCCCCCAGGGCCCCCATTTCACCCCTCAGGACCCATATTTCCCCCCCAGGACCCCCATTTCCTCCCTCCAACACCCCACAGACCCCCATTTCCCCCCCCCGACCCCATATTTCCCCCCCCAGGCCCCCCATTTTACCCCCCGGACACCCCACAGAGCCCCGTTTCCCCCCCCCAGGCCCCCCATTTCCCCCCCAGGCCCCCCATTTCACCCCTCAGAACCCATATTTCCCCCCTCCAA
This sequence comes from Phaenicophaeus curvirostris, assembly GCF_032191515.1. NCBI lineage: Eukaryota > Metazoa > Chordata > Aves > Cuculiformes > Cuculidae > Phaenicophaeus > Phaenicophaeus curvirostris. The sequence goes on from NW_027206695.1 coordinate 23,984, forward strand.
CACCCCAAAGACCCCCGTTTACACCCCCAGACCCCATATTTCACCCCCAACACCCTCAGAGTCCCCCATTCCCCCTTCCAAGACCCCTGTTTACCCCCCCAGACCCCATATTTCACCCCCCAACACCCTCAGAGCCCCCCATTCCCCCTTCCAAGACCCCCGTTTCCCCCCCAGGCCCCCCATTTCCCCCCCAGCCCCCCCGTTTTCCCCCCCCGACACCCCACAGACCCCCCTTTCCCCCCCAGGCCATCACCGCCGGGTTCTTCTACCACGCGGCGCGGCTGACGCGGGGCGGGTACCGCACGGTGAAGCACCAGCAGACGGTGTTCGTCCACCCCAACAGCTCCCTCTTCGAGGAGCAGCCGCGCTGGGTGCTCTACCACGAGCTCGTCTTCACCACCAAGGAGTTCATGCGCCAGGTGGGGACGCGGGGACACGGGGACAGAGGGGACACGGGGACAGAGGGGACACGGGGACAGAGAGACAGGGATGTAGTGACATGGGGACAGGGATGTAGGGACACAGGGACAGGGACAGAGGGGGGACAGGGACAGAGGGGACACAGGGATGTGGGGACATGGGGACAGGGACAGAGGGGACAGGGACAGAAGGGACACAGAGACAGATGGGACAGGGACGTAGAGACACAGGGACAGAGAGGACACGGGGACAGGAGGATAGAGGGGACACAGGGATGTGGGGACATGGGGACAGGGACAGAGGGGACAGAGACAGGGACAGAGGGGACACGGGGACAGAGGGGACACGGGGACAGGGATGTAGGGACACGGGTAAGAGGACAGAGGGGACACGGGGACAGAGGGGACACGGGGACAGAGGGGACAGGGGAGACAGGGACAGGGGAGACAGAGGGGACACAGGGACGTGGGGACACGGGGACAGAGGGGACAGGGACGTAGGGACACAGGGACACAGGGACAGAGGAGACATGGGGACAGGGACATGGGGACAGGGACATGGGGACAGGGATGTAGGGATGCAGGGACAGAGGGGACACAGGGGAGATGGGGACAAAGGGACCAAGCTGGGGACGTGGGAAGAGGGACACAGCAGGGACGGGGATGTGGGGACACGGGGGGGATGGGGACACAGGGACATGGAGGACGGGGATGTGGGGACACCGTGGGGACACTGGGGGCACAGCGATGCGGGGAGACGGGAACGAGGGGCCCGGGCTGGGGACATGGGACCCTTATGGCCACATCTTGAGGAGGAGGAGGAGGAGGAGGAGGAGGAGGGGACGGTGGCCCGGGGGTGGCGTCCCCAGGGGTGACGGCGAGTGTCCCCTGTCCCCAGGTGCTGGAGATCGAGAGCGCGTGGCTGCTGGAGGTGGCCCCCCACTACTACCAGGCCAAGGAGCTGGAGGACGCCGGCGCCCGCAAGATGCCCAAGAAGGTCGGGAAGAGCCGCGAGGAGCTGGGCTGAGCGCCCTGGGGACACTTGGGGACACTTGGGGACACTTGGGGACGCGGGGGACACCCCCCCAATACAGCCAGGCGGGACGAGGAGCGGCTCGGGGGGCGCCTGGCGACGCCCTCGGCTCCTTTCTCGCAGCTTCGTCTTCTCGGTTTATTCTGTACATTAAGTTAAGGGGGTCGGGGACACCGCGGGGACATCGCGGGGACACTCAGGTGTCCCCCGAGGTGGCCGGGGGCTTCAGCGCCAGGCGCACGCCCGGCTCGGCCAAGGCCACCACCGTCACCGCAGCCGCCACCAGCAGCTTCTTGGGCTCGGGGAGCGCCGTGGGGGCCGGCATCACCTGGGGGGGGACACGGAGAGGGACACGAGGGGCCCGCGGTGTCCCCCGGTGTCCCCCCCGGTGTCCCCCGGTGTCCCCGGTGTCCCCAGCCTTACCTTGTCCACGCAGTGGCAGCGGATCAGCCCCTGCGAGTTGAGGAAGAAGGTGGAGAAGGCGTCGTAGGACCTGGGGGGGGATGGAATCAGGGGACGTGGGGACACAGGGGACACTGGGGACATGGAGGGGACGTGGGGACACAGGACATTGGGGACATGGTGGGGGGGATGGAATCAGGGGACATGGGGACACAGGGGACACTGGGGACATGGAGGGGACGTGGGGACACAGGGGACATTGGGGACATGGGGGGGGGATGGAATCGGGGGATGTGGGGACACAGGGGACATTGGGGACATGGAGGGGACATGAGGACACGGGGCACTGGGGACATGGAGGTGGGGGATGGAATCGGGGGATGTGGGGACACAGGGGACATTGGGGACATGGAGGGGACGTGGGGACACAGGGGACATTGGGGACATGGAGGGGGATGGCATCAGGGGATGTGGGGACACAGGGGACATTGGGGACATGGAGGGGGGGGATGGAATCAGGGGACGTGGGGACACAGGGGACATTGGGGACATGGGGAGGGGGTGGAATCGGGGGATGTGGGGACACAGGGGACATTGGGGACATGGGGGGGATGTGGGGACACAGGGGACATTGGGGGGGATGGAATCGGGGGATGTGGGGACACGGGACATGGGGGGGACATTGGGGACATGGAGGGGACGTGGGGACATGGAGGGGACGTGGGGACACGGGACATTGGGGACATTGGGGGGGATGTGGGGACACAGGGGACATTGGGGACATGGGGGGGATGGAATCAGGGGACGTGGGGACACAGGGAACATTGGGGACATGGCGGGGGGATGGAATCGGGGGATGTGGGGACACAGGGGACATGGGGGGGACATGGAGGGGACATGGGGACACGGGGCATTGGGGACATGGAGGGGACATGGGGACACGGGACATTGGGGACATGGTGGGGGGGATGGAATCAGGGGACATGGGGACACAGGGGACATTGGGGACATGGAGGGGACGTGGGGACATGGAGGGGACGTGGGGACACGGGACATTGGGGACATTGGGGGGATGGAATCAGGGGACGTGGGGACACAGGGGACATTGGGGACATGGCACAGGGGACATGGAGACGGGGATGGAATCAGGGGATGTGGGGACACAGGGGACATTGGGGGAGATGGAATCAGGGGACGTGGGGAGACAAGGGACATTGGGGACATGGCGCTGGCTTCCCCCCGGGGCAGACTGGGACATTGGGGACATTAAGGACATTGGGGACAAGAGGCTGGCATCGCCCCCAGGGAGGGACAGGGACATTGAGGACACTGGGGACATGGAGCCACCGCCCTTGGCAGGGGGACAGGGACCCTGGGGACACTGGGGACAAGCGGCTGGCATCGCCCTGGGGGGGACGTGGTGACAAAAAGGGGCAGCAGGGGACAAAAGGGACGATGAGGGTGGCAGGGGGTGACAGAGGGGCCAGCGCCGACTGTAGGAGCTGCCTCTTGTCACAGCGAGGGGGGTGACGGAGGGACAGAGGTGCCAGGAGGTGACACAGGGTGACAGGAGGTGACATGGGGGGGGGTGTCTGACTGGAGCAGCTGCCTCTTGTCACGGTGACACTGCTGGGGGGTTGACAGAGGTGACAGAAGGTGACAGTGGGTGACACAGGGTGCCAGGAGGTGACACGGGGGGGAGGTGTCTGACTGGAGCAGCTGCCTCTTGTCATGGTGACATCGTGTAGGGGGGGTGACAGGGACAGAGGTGACACAGGGTGACAGGAGGTGACACGGGGGGGGGTGTCTGACTGGAGCAGCTGCCTCTTGTCATGGTGACATCGTGTAGGGGGGTGACAGAGGTGCCAGGAGGTGACACAGGGGGGGGGTGACAGAGGGACAGAGGTGCCAGGAGGTGACAGGGAGTGACAGTAGGTGACCCGGGGGGGGTGTCTGACCAGAGCAGCTGCCTCTTGTCACGGTGACACCACAGGGAGGGGGTGACAGAGGTGCCAGGAGGTGGCAGTGTGCCAGGAGGTGGCGGGAGGTGACATTGGGGGGGTGACAGAGGGACAGAGGTGCCAGGAGGTGACAGGGGGTGCCAGGAGGTGACTGTTGGTGCCAAAGGCGGGTGTGTGTTTGACCGGAGCAGCTGCCTCTTGTCACGGTGACACTGGGGGGGGTGACAGAGGGACAGAGGTGACACAGGGTGCCAGGGGGTGACAGTAGGTGACCCGGGGGGGGGTGTCTGACCGGAGCAGCTGCCTCTTGTCGCGGCGGTGCCAGCGCAGCAGCAGCTGGTGCAGGGGCAGCCCCGTGAGGCGCCAGCGGGCGCGGATGCTCCAGTCCTCGCGGTGCCGCGTCAGCGCCAGCACCTCCAGCCTCGCGCTCGCAAAGTAACCCCAGGCCAGGGCCCGGCACAGCGCCAGCGCCACCTGGTACTGGGGACGGCCCCTGGGGACAGGGACACCCGCGTCACCCCCCACAGCCACCCGCTGCGGGGACAGGGACACCCCCTGGGGACAGGGACACCCGCGTCACCCCCCACAGCCACCCGCTGCGGGGACAGGGACACCCCCTGGGGACAGGGACACGCGGGTCACCCCAGAGACACCCGCTGTGGGGACAGAGGGGACGGGGCGGTGACCCCAGGGGACAGAGGGGACAGGGCAGTGACCCCAGGGGACGGGGCAGTGACCCCAGGGGACAGAGAGGACAGGGTGGTGACCCCAGGGGACAGGGCTGTGACCCCAGGGGACAGAGAGGACAGGGCGGTGACCCCAGGGGACAGAGGGGACAGGGCTGTGACCCCAGGGGACAGGGCAGTGACCCCAGGGGACAGAGGGGACAGGGCGGTGACCCCATGGGACAGGGCGGTGACCCCAGGGGACACAGGGGACAGCCCGTGTGACACTCACCGCGTGTGCAGGCGCAGGGGCCGGTGGATGAACTCCACGTCGTGGGCGTAAAGCGCGTAGTCGGGGACCTTCAGGAGGAAATTGGGGAGCTGGGGGGACACGAGGGGACAGGAGGGGACAGCGGCCCCCGTCACACCAGGAACCTCCTCCCGCTGCGCCTTCGGCTCCCCCCAGTTCCACCCAGTTCACCCCAATCCTCCCAGCTCCCCCCAGTCCTCCCAGTCCCCACAGCTCCCCCGGTGCCCCCCAGCTCCCCCTGTGCCCCCTAGTCCTAGCTCCTCCCAGTCCTCCCAGTCCCCCCAGTCCTCCCAGTCCCCCCAGCTCCTCCCAGTCCCCCCAGTGCCCCCAGCTCCCCCAGTGCCCCCCAGCTCCTCCCAGTGCCCCCTAGTCCTAGCTCCTCCCAGTTCCCCCCAGCTCCCCCAGTGCCCCCGAGTCCTCCCAGTTCCCCCCATCTCCTCCCAGTCCCCCCCAGCTCCCCCAGTGCCCCCCAGCTCCTCCCAGTGCCCCCTAGTCCTAGCTCCTCCCAGTGCCCCCCATCTCCTCCCAGTGCCCCCCAGTCCTCCCAGTGCCCCCCAGCTCCTCCCAGTTCCATCTCCTCCCAGTTCCCCCCAGTCCTCCCAGTCCCCCTCAGCTCCTCCCAGTCCCCCCAGCTCCCCCAGTTCCTCCCAGTCCCCACAGCTCCCCCAGTGCCCCCATCTCCTCCCAGTCCCCCCAGCTCCTCCCAGTCCCCCCAGCTTCTCCCAGTGCCCCCATCTCCTCCCAGTGCCCCCGAGTCCTCCCAGTGCCCCTCAGCTTCTCCCAGTCCCCCCAGCTCCTCCCAGTCCTCCCAGCTCCTCCCAGTCACCCCAGTGCCCCCCAGCTCCCCCAGTGCCCCCCGGCTCCTACCAGCTCCTCCCAGTCACCCCAGTGCCCACAGCTCCCCCAGTGCCCCCCAGTCCTCACAGCTCCCCTAGTTCCCCCCAGTGCCCCCCAGCTCCTCCCAGTTCCCCCCAGCTCCTCCCAGTGCCCCCGAGTCCTCCCAGTCCCCCCAGCTCCTCCCAGTCCTCCCAGCTCCTCCCAGTCACCCCAGTGCCCCCCAGCTCCCCCAGTGCCCCCCGGCTCCTACCAGCTCCTCCCAGTCACCCCAGTGCCCACAGCTCCCCCAGTGCCCCCCAGTCCTCACAGCTCCCCTAGTTCCCCCCAGTGCCCCCCAGCTCCTCCCAGTCCCCCCAGCTCCTCCCAGTGCCCCCGAGTCCTCCCAGTCCCCCTCAGCTTCTCCCAGTCCCCCCAGCTCCCCCCAGTCCCCACAGCTCCCCCAGTGCCCCCCAGCTCCCCCAGTGCCCCTAGTCCTCGCTCCTCCCAGTCCTCCCAGTCCCCCCAGTCCCCCCCATCTCCCCCGTCCCCCCCACCTCGTGCTGCAGTTTCTGGTGCATGAGGGCGAGGTGCTGCTCCATGGAGGGGGGCGGCGTGTGGGCCGCGGGGGGGGCGGCTCCGTGAGGCGCCGCGGGGCGCAGCAGCAGCAGCGGGGGGGGCCCCGGCGGCTCCCGCACCGCGATGTCGTCCTCCCGCTCCCCGTCCACCGTCGTCACATCCAGCCCCGCCGGGGGGCTCGGCGGCCGCCCCAGAGCGGGGGCTCGGGGGGGCACCGGGTCCTGGGGGGCGCGGGGGGCGGGGGGTGTGGGGGCTGCCCCATGGCGGGGGGGGACAGCGCCATTTGCGTATCCCCGCCCCTATCCCCGCCCTTTCAGCTCCGCCATTTGCGTATCTCCGCCCCTATCCCTCCCTTTCAGCTCCGCCATTTGCGTATCCCCGCCCCTATCCCCTCCCTTTCAGCTCCGCCATTTGCGTATCCCCGCCCCTATCCCTCCCTTTCAGCTCCGCCATTTGCGTATCTCCGCCCCTATCCCTCCCTTTCAGCTCCGCCATTTGCGTATCCCCGCCCCTATCCCCTCCCTATCAGCTCCGCCATTTGCGTATCCCCGCCCCTATCGCTCCCTTTCAGCTCCATTTGCGTATCCCCGCCCCTATTCCTCCCTTTCAGCCCCGCTATTTCCGTATCCCCGCCTCTATTCCCTCCCTATCAGCTCCGCCATTTCCGTATCCCCGCCCCTATCCCCTCCCATTCAGTTCCGCCATTTGCGTATCTCTCCCCCTATCCCCGCCCTTTCAGCTCCGCCATTTGCGTATCCCCGCCCCTATCGCTCCCATCCGGCTCCATTTCCGTATCCCCGCCCCTATCTCCTCCCATTCAGCCCCTCCATTTGCATATCCCCGCCCCATCCCCCCTTTCAGCCCCGCCATTTCTGTATCCCCGCCCCTATCCCTCCCTTTTAGCTCCATTTGCACATCCCCGCCTCTATTCCCTCCCTATCAGCTCCGCCATTTGCGTATCTCCGCCCCCATCCTTCCCTTTCAGCGCCATTTCCGTATCCCCGCCCCCATCCCTCCCTTTCAGCGCCATTTGCGCATCTCCACCCCTCTCCCTCCCATTCAGCTCCGCCATTTGCGTATCTCCACCTCTATCCCCTCCCTTTCAGCTCCTCCATTTCCGTATCCCCGCCCTTATCCCTCCCTTTCAGCTCCATTTCCGTATCCCCACCTCTATCCCTCCCATTCAGCCCCGCCATTTCCGTATCCCCGCCCCTATCGCGCCCTTTCTGCTCCATTTCCGTATCTCCACCCCTCTCCCTCCCATTCAGCCCCGCTATTTGCGTATCTCGCCTCTATCTCCTCCCATTCAGCCCCGCCATTTGCGTATCCCCGCCTCTATCTCCTCCCATTCAGCCCCGCCATTTGCGTATCCCCGCCTCTATCTCCTCCCATTCAGCCCCGCTATTTGCGTATCCCCGCCTCTATCCCCTCCCATTCAGCCCCGCCATTTGCGTAGCCCCGCCCCGCCCCTCACCTGCGGCCGCGCTCGGTAGCGGCGGCGCGGCTCGCCGGCCGCGGCGGCTCCCCGGGCACCGTGCGAGGCCCAGGCGCGGAGCGGGGCGGCGGGGTGGAGGCGGGCGGCGGCGGCGGCGGCGGCGGCCCGGCCGTGCCGGTACATGGCGGAACCCCCCCCACCTGCCCCCCCCGGCTTCGCCTCGCCTCGGGCCGGCGCTCGCTCGCACTGCGCCTGCGCGGCCGCAACGGGGGCGCGGCGGCTCCGCCTACGCGCATGCGCGGAGCGACGCGGCGGAGCCCCGGGAAGGTGACCGGAACACGGCGCAACGCGCATGCGCGGCGCTTTCCCGCCAAGACGGGGAGCGCGGGAAGGGGCGGAGCCGAGGCGCGAGCAGCCAATGGGAGAGCGGCTAGAGCGCTCGGTGGGCGGGGCATAAACGCGAGGGGCGTGGCTTATGCGGTCAAGTATAAACCAATAGGCGCTGAGTGGGCGTGGCTTAGCGGGATGGGCGTGGCTTATGAGGACTCTGATTGGTCTACAGCGCGGAGTGGGCGCGGCTTGCGCACAAGGGGGCGTGGCTAAAGAGCTCCCATCAATCAAGAGCCCGACAGGCCCCGCCCCCGCGATGACGTCACCCCCGCAGGACCCGGAGCCAGAGCGGAGTCATTGATTTTATTGAAATGTACCCAAAAAAGGGGGGTGGGAGGGGATGGGGACCCCTCCCGGGGTTGTGGGGCAGGGAGAGGCACCCACGGGGGCTGTGGGGTAGCGAGAGGCTCCTGTGGGGCAGGGAGAGGCTCCCACGGGGGCTGTGGGGCATGGAGAGGCTCCTGGGGGGCAGGGAGAGGCCCCCACGGGGGCTGTGGGGCAGGGAGAGGCTCCTATGGGGCAGGGAGAGTCTCCCACGGGGGATGTGGGGCAGGGAGAGGCTCCTGGGGGGCAGGGAGAGGCTCCCACGGGGGCTGTGGGGCAGGGAGAGGCCCCCACAGGGGTTGTGGGGCAGGGAGAGGCCCCCACAGGGGTTGTGGGGCAGGGAGAGGCTCCTGTGGGGCAGGGAGAGGCTCCTGTGGGGCAGAGAGAGGCCCCCACGGGAGCTGTGGGGCAGGGAGAGGCTCCTGTGGGGCAGGGAGAGGCCCCCATGGGGGCTGTGGGGCAGGCAGAGGCTCCTGTGGGGCAGGGAGAGGCACCCATGGGGGCTGTGGGGCGGGGAGAGGCTCCTGTGGGGCAGGGAGAGGCTCCTGTGGGGCAGGGAGAGGCCCCCACGGGGGCTGTGGGGCAGGGAGAGGCTCCTATGGGGCAGGGAGAGTCTCCCACGGGGGATGTGGGGCAGGGAGAGGCTCCTGGGGGGCAGGGAGAGGCCCCCACGGGGGCTGTGGGGCAGGGAGAGGCTCCTATGGGGCAAGGAGAGGCCCCCACGGGGGCTGTGGGGCAGGGAGAGGCTCCTATGGGGCAGAGAGAGGCCCCCACAGGGGCTGTGGGGCAGGGAGAGGCTCCTGTGGGGCAGGGAGAGGCTCCTGGGGGGCAGGGAGAGGCACCCATGGGGGCTGTGGGGCAGGGAGAGGCTCCTGTGGAGCAGGGAGAGGCTCCTGGGGGGCAGGGAGAGGCCCCCACGGGGGCTGTGGGGCAGGGAGAGGCTCCTATGGGGCAGAGAGAGGCCCCCACGGGGGCTGTGGGGCAGGGAGAGGCTCCTGTGGGGCAGGGAGACGCTCCTATGGGGCAGGGAGAGGCACCCACGGGGGCTGTGGGGCAGGGAGAGGCTCCTGGGGGGCAGGGAGAGGCCCCCACGGGTGCTCCCCGTGCCCCGAGGCGCCGTGGGGCTCCGCTGCCGTGGGGCTCAGTGCCCGGCGCGCCTCGAGGGAGCTGTTGAGGTGGGGGGGTAAAGGCACCAATTAAGAAAGGTTAATTGCCCCCACCCCCAGAATAAAAATCTGGAATAAAAATTGAGGCCGGACCTGGCTCGGCGCTGCAGTGGGGGGTCCGTCCGTCCTTCCGTCCGTCCTTCCGTCCGTCCGTCCGGCGCGTCGCGGCGCAGCAGGAAGGGTCGGAGGCTGCCGCGCACCGGGGACCCCCCCGCGCGCCCCGGGGTCAGGTTGAAAGGCCAGGGGGGCTCCTGGTCCTCACGCAGGACTGGGAAGGGGCCCCCCCCCAGGCCTCAGTTTCCCTTCCCCTGTCCCCCATTTCCACCTCCCGTGCCTCAGTTTCCCCTCACGGTGCCCCCATTTCCACCCCTCGTGCCTCAGTTTCCCCTCCCTGTCCCAAATTCTATTCCCCTGCCTCAGTTTCCCCTCACGGTGCCCCCATTTCCACCTCTTGTGCCTCAGTTTCCCCCCCAGCCCCTTGTGCCTCAGTTTCCCCTTCACCTCGTGCCTCAGTTTCCCCTCCCTGTCCCAAATTCCTGTTCCCGTGCCTCAGTTTCCCCTCACGGTGCCCCCATTTCCACCCCTCGTGCCTCAGTTTCCCCCCCCGGCCCCTCGTGCCTCAGTTTCCCCTCACATTCCCGGTCGGACAGCGAGTAGGGTTTGATCTCCTCCTCTTGCCTCTTGGGGGGCGGCCGGCGGGGGGGGGCTGGGACGAATCGGAGAAGGGGGGGGGGGGGGGCAGGATTAGAGCTGGGGGGGGGTCACCCCCAGCCCCCCAAGTGCCCCCCCAGGTGCCCCCTCTAAACTCACCTGGGCGGTTGGAGAAGAACCCCTCGAAGATGACAAAGTTGTTTACCTGGGGGGGGGGAGAAAACAAAGGGGGGGGGGGTGAGGGGCTGCTCTACCCCCCCCAGGGGTAAATCCAGGGGGAATTTGCCCCCCTTGGGGCAGATGAAAGCTCCCGGGGGCAAATATTCCTGCCTTTCAGCCCCCCCCCCCCGGGGCAGTTAGTGAGGCTCCCACCCCCTTGGGGCAAATATTTTTCTTCCCCAAGCGACTGGGCCCCCCAGGGAGGAATTTTGGGGTCGTTCACCCCCCCCCGGGGCAGTTTTTAAGGGCAAATATTACCACGGGGCAAGGATTTGGGGTGATTTACACCCCCAGGGACGTTTCTTAAGAGTCTTTATCTCCCTTAAGATGACTTGTTGGGGTGATTTGCCCCCCCCGGGGCGGTTCTTCAAGCCCTGATGCCCTTTGGGGCAAATATTTAAGGGGATTTGCCCCCCCAGGGCAAATTCTGAGACTTTAGGAGGTTCAGGGGGCATTTTGAAGGGGTTGGGGAGCATTTTGAAGGGGTGAGGGGGCATTTTGAAGGGGTGAGGGGGCATTTCAAGGGGTCAGGGGGCGTTTTACGAGGTTCATGGGGCATTTTAGGAGGTTTGGGGGGCATTTTAAGGGGTGAGAAGGCATTTTGAAGGGGTGAGGGGGCATTTTAAGGGGTGAGGGGGCATTTCGAAGGGGTGAGGGGGCATTTCGAAGGGGTGAGGGGGCATTTTAAAGGGTCGGGGAGCATTTTGAAGGGGTGAGGGGGCATTTTAAGGGGTAAGGAGGCATTTTGAAGGGGTGAGGGGGCATTTTAAGGGGTAAGGAGGCATTTTGAAGGGGTGAGGGGGCATTTTAAGGGGTCAGGGGGCGTTTTAGGAGGTTCAAGGGGCATTTTAGGAGGTTTGGGGGGCATTTTAAGGGGTGAGGGGGCATTTTGAAGGGGTCGGGGAGCATTTTGAAGGGGTGAGGAGGCATTTTGAAGGGGTGAGGGGGCATTCTGAAGGGGTGAGGGGGCATTTTAAGGCGTGAGGGGGCATTTTGAAGGGGTGAGAGGGCATTTTAAGGGGTGAGAGGGCATTTTGAAGGGGTCGGAGAGCATTTTGAAGGGGTGAGGAGTCATTTCTAAGGGGTGAAGAGGCATTTTGAACGTCTGGGGGGGCATTTTAAGGGATCAGGGGGCGTTTTAGGAGGTTTGGGGGCATTTTAAGGGGTCAGGGAGCATTTTGAAGGGGCGAGGGGGCATTTTGAAGGGGTCGGTGAGCATTTTAAGGGGTCGGTGAGCATTTTGAAGGGGTGAGGGGGCATTTTGAAGGGATGAGGGGGCATTTTAAGGGGTCAGGGGGCGTTTTACAAGGTTCATGGGGCATTTTAGGAGGTTCAGGGGCATTTTAGGAGGTTCAGGGGCATTTTAAGGGGTGAGGGGGCATTTTGAAGGGGTCGGGGGGTATTTTGAAGGGGTGAGGGAGCATTTTGAAGGGGTGAGGGAGCATTTTAAGGGGTCAGGGGGCGTTTTAGGAGGTTCAAGGGGCATTTTAGGAGGTTTGGGGGGCATTTTAAGGGGTGAGGGGGCATTTTGAAGGGGTCGGGGAGCATTTTGAAGGGGTGAGGGGGCATTTTAAGGGGTCAGGGGGCGTTTTAGGAGTTTCTGGGGATATTTTAGAAGCTTCAGGGGGAATTTTAAGGGGTGACAGGGCATTTTGAAGGGGTGACAGGGCATTTTGAAGGGGTGATGGGGCATTTTGAAGGAGTGAGGGGGCATTTCGAAGGGGTGAGGGAGCATTTTGAAGGGGTGATGGGGCATTTTGAAGGGGTGAGGGGGCATTTTGAAGGGGTGAGGGGGCATTTCGAAGGGGTGGGGGGCACCCCAGGAGCCGCAGTTGCCCCCCACCTGCGGGATGGCGTCAGCGAGGCCGTAGTGCTTGCGGAGAAAAGCCAGGAGTTTCTCGGAGGGCCGATCGACAGCCAAACGCCGCGGCTCGACTCTCTCGCTCTGCGGGGTCGAATTTAAAGCTGGGGGGGGTGGAGTTTTTGTTGGGGTGTCCCCCTCTCTGCTTTTTTTTTACTGTCTCTTTTTGTCACCTGCAGCATGTGCTGGAAGAGCTCGAGGCCGTAACCGTGTCGCTGCAGAGACTCGTGGATGTAAAAATCCAAGACGCAAAGCGGCTCCGCTTCGATGTGGGCGCCGCTGCGGTCCTGGGGGGGGGAAATTAGGAATTAAAAGGGGGAAAACGGGCACCAAAGGGGGGAAAAGGGGTAATAAAGGGGGGGGAAACGAGCACAAAAGGGGGAAAATGGGTATTTGGGGGGGAAACTGGCACGAAAGGGGGGGAAATGGGCATTAAAGGGGGGAAAATGAGCATGAAGGGGGGAAATTTGGCAATAAAGGGGGGGAAATAGACATTGTGGGGGGGAAACCGGCATGAAAGGAGGAAAAATGGGTATTGGGGTGGGGAAAGCTGGCATTAAAGGAGGAAAAAGGGTATTGGGGGGGGGAAACCAGCATGAAACGGGGGAAAATGGGTATTGGGGGGGGGAAATGGGCATTAAAGTGGGGAAAATGGGTATTGGGAGGGGGGAAGCCGGCACGAAAAGAGGGAAAATGGGTACTGGGGGGGGAAACCAGCACAAAATGGGGGAAATGGGCATTAAAGGGGGGAAATGGGCATTAAAGGGGGGAAAATAGGCATTAAAAGGGGGAAACCGGCATGGAAAGGGGGAAAATGGGTATTGGGGAGGGAAAACCAGCACAAAAGGGGGGGAAATGGGCATTGGGAGGGGGAAATGGGCATTAAAGGGGGAAAACGGGTATTGAAAGGGGGAAAATGGGTATTAAAGGGGGGAAAATGGGTATTGGGAGGGGGAAATTGGGCATTAAAGGGAGGAAAATGGGCATTAAAGGGGGGAAAATGGGCATTAAAGCGGGGAAAATGGGCATTAAAGGGGGGAAAATGGGGCAGGAAAAGGGAAGGGAAGAAAAGGGGCATTAATGGAGGGAAACGGGGTACAGAAAGGGGGATAAAACGGCTCCTGAGGACCCCCAGCCCCTCCAGACCCTTACCAGAAGGAACAGTTTTTTGTAGCCAACCTTGATGAAGCCGATGACGGCGCTTTTGGGGGTCCTGGAAGGGTGGAGAAGGGATTTGGGGGGGGGGGGTTCTGGATGCCTGGGCCCCCCAGGGTGGCTGGTTTAGTACGGGGGGTTTCGGGGGTGTCAGGGTTTTGGGGTCCCCGCTCACCCGCGCCCCTCGCCCCGCAGGATGTACAGCACGTGCCGATTGGTCTCCATGCGCGCGGCGCTGGTCACCGGGGCCGGGAGCCCCTGCGCCTGTGGGAACACCCCCCCGTGACTGCCCCCCATTGCCTAATTGCCCCCCCACTGCCCCCCATTCCCCCCCAATTGCCCCTCATGCCCCCCCACTGCCCCTCATTACCCCCCATTCCCCCTCATTACCTGCCCAATTGCCCCCATTCCCCCTCAGTTGCCCCTCAACTGCCCCCATTACACCCCAATTACCACATTACTCCCTCAATTGCCCCTATTACCCCTCAATTGCCCCCGTTACTCCATCAATCGCCCCATTACTCCCTCAATTGCCCCATTACTCCCCAATTACCCCATTACTCCCTCAACTGCCCCCATTACTCCCCAACTGCCCCATTATCAATTGCCCCATTACTCCCTCAATTGCCCCATCACGCCCTCAATTGCCCCATCACTCCCTCAATTGCCCCCATTACCCCTCAATTGCCCCCATTACTCCCTCAATTGCCCCAGTACTCTCTCAATTGCCCCTGTTACGCCCTCAATTGCCCCATTACACCCTCAATTGCCCCTGTTACCCTCCAATTGCCTCATTACCCCCCAATTGCCCCCATTACCACTCAATTGCCCACATTACTCCCTCAATTGCCCCATCACTCCCCCAATTGCCCCCATTACCCCCTCAATTGCCCCCATTACCCCTCAATTGCCCTCATTACCCCCCCAATTGCCTCCATTACCCCTCAATTGCCCCTCCCGGCCCCACCTTGGCGGAGGCGCGGCCCAGCTCATCGATCACGGTCCTCAGCCGCTGCTCCAGGTCCCCCCTGCGCCGCGGGGACACGGGGGGGGGGCAGCATCACCCCTATTGCCCCCCGACCCCCCCCCCATTGCCCCCCATTTCCCACAATGCCCCGGGCCCCCCCCCCCCCCCCCCCATTGACCGGCCCGGCCCGGGGCCTCCAATTTCCCATCATGCCCCGCGCCCCCTTTCCCGTCGTGCCCCGCGCGCGCGCGGCCTAAGCCGGTACCGGTAGGCGGCGCCGGGTCGGCCTGCGGGGCGGAGGTGCTGATCCACCACGCAGACGCGGTCGCCCAGCACCGGGCTCAGATCGAAAGGGAATTCCATGGCCGTTTTTTACCTCCCCCCCCAACCCCGGCCGACGCCGCCGCGGCCCCGGAGGGCGCCAGCCCCGCCCCTGGCAACCGCGCGGCCAATGGCGGCAGCCGCGGCCCCTAGCAACGACACCCCGCCCCCCCCGCGGGGCGCAAGGCATGATGGGATAGACCGGACCGCTAGGGATATAAAGCACTATGGGATATATACACCCCCCCACCACTGCCGCAAAGCACTATGGGATATATAACCCCACTGCCGCAAAGCACTATGGGATATATAGCCCCCCCCCCCAACTGCCGCAAAGCATCACGGGATACACACACGCTCCCCCTCTTTAACCCCTCGGGCCGCCATTTTGTGGGTGTGGCCGCCACTTTGAGGCGGCGCCCGCGGCCATTTTGTGGGTGTGGCCGCCATTTTGAGACGGCGCCCGCGGCCATTTTGTGGGTGTGGCCGCCATTTTGAGGCGGTGCCCGAGGCCATTTTGTGGGTGTGGCCGCCATTTTGAGGCGGTGCCCGCGGCCATTTTGTGGGTGTGGCCGCCATTTTGAGGCGGCACCCGCGGCCAGTTTGTGGGCGCGGCCGCCATTTTGTCCCCGCCCCACCTCCCTCCCTCCCTCTCCGTGCCTCAGTTTCCCCAGGCGAGAAAGGAGACAAACCCCGCGCCTGAGGGCGCTGTCACCGCTTTATTCCGCGCCGCCCTGGCTGGGGGGCGCGGGGGAACCGTCAGCGGTGGCCCCCGCTGCTGCTGGGGCGGCTTCTTCCCTGAGGGAGCCCTTGTAGAGGCGGCGCAGGCGCGCGAGGGCGGCGGGAGGCGGCGGCTGCCGCTCGTACCAGGGGTACCAGAGCCGGCCCGGCGCCAGCGCGGGAGCCGCGGGCGTCCTGCCCACCGCCGCGTGCCTGTTGGAGAAGTCGTCGCGAGGGACAGGGACGTAGGGGACCTGGAGCCACAGCAGCCCTGGGGGTACATGGGGGGCGGGGGGGGAGGGTTAGGGGGGCACCTGAGGCTCTGGGGGGGCTCCCAGAGGGTGAGGGGGGCATGTATGGGTGCTGGGGGGGCTCCCTTGCGTCTAGGGGGCACCTGTGGGTGCTCCCTTGGGTCTTGGGGGCACAGCTATGGGCGTTGGGGGGGCTCCCTTGTGTCTAGGGGGCACCTGTGGGTGCTCCCTTGGATCTGGGGGGCAGCTATGTGTGCTGGGGGGGCTCCCTTGTGTCTAGGGGGGCAGCTATGGGTGCTGGGGGGGCTCCCATGGGTCTGGGGGGGAAGCTATGGGTGCTGGGGGGGCTCCCATAGGGTGAGGAGGGGCTCCCATAGGGTGAGGGGGGGCTCCCAGAGGGCTGTGGGGGCTCCTATAGGGTGAGAGGGGGCTCCCAGGGGGCTGTGGGGGCTCCTATAGGGTGAGAGGGGGCTCCCAGGGGCCTGTGGGGGCTCCTATAGGGTGAGGGGGGGCTCCCAGAGGGCTGTGGGGGCTCCTATAGGGTGAGGGGGGGCTCCCAGAGGGCTGTGGGGGCTCCTATAGGGTGAGAGGGGGCTCCCAGGGGGCTGTGGGGGCTCCTATAGGGTGAGAGGGGGCTCCTAGGGGGCTGTGGGGGCTCCTATGGGGTGAGACGGGGCTCCCAGGGCGCTGTGGGGGCTCCTATAGGGTGAGACGGGGCTCCCAGAGGGCTGTGGGGGCTCCTATAGGGTGAGAGGGGGCTCCCAGGGCGCTGTGGGGGCTCCTATAGGGTGAGAGGGGGCTCCCAGGGGGCTGGGGGGGCTCCTATAGGGTGAGACGGGGCTCCCAGGGGGCTGTGGGGGCTCCTATAGGGTGAGAGGGGGCTCCCAGAGGGCTGTGGGGGCTCCTATAGGGTGAGAGGGGGCTCCCAGAGGGCTGTGGGGGCTCCTATAGGGTGAGAGGGGGCTCCCAGGGGGCTGTGGGGGCTCCTATAGGGTGAGAGGGGGCTCCCAGAGGGCTGTGGGGGCTCCTATAGGGTGAGAGGGGGCTCCCAGGGGGCTGTGGGGGCTCCTATGGGGTGAGAGGGGGCTCCCAGGGGGCTGGGGGGGCTCCTATAGGGTGAGAGGGGGCTCCCAGAGGGCTGTGGGGGCTCCTATAGGGTGAGGGGGGGCTCCCAGGGCGCTGTGGGGGCTCCTATAGGGTGAGAGGGGGCTCCCAGAGGGCTGTGGGGGCTCCTATAGGGTGAGGGGGGGCTCCCAGGGGGCTGTGGGGGCTCCTATAGGGTGAGGGGGGCCCCCCCAGTTGCCACCCGCCTCACCGTGGTCCTGCGCCTGCTCGATGGCTTTGGTCAGGAGCTTGTGCTGCTTCATGCAGACGCCTGGGGGGGGGAAACAGCGTTAACAGCCGAGGGGGGAGCACCCGGGGGAGCCCCCAGGTAACGCCAGGGCCCCCCAAGTGCCCCTAGAGCCCCCCCAGCCCCCCCGGCCGCCTCCTCCTCACCCGTGTGCGTGGGGTGGAAGATGACGCCGGAGTGAGGGCAAATGAACTGGTCCAGGAGCTTCACGTTCTGGAAGAGGAAAAAAAAAAGAGGGTGTGGGAAGAGGAAAAAGGAGGTGGGGAGAGGAAAAGAAAAGGGGGAAGAAGGGAGAGGAAAAGGGAGAGGAAAAGGAAAAGAGAAGAATAGAATAGGAAAAGTGGAGAGGGTAATGTGGGGCACGAAGAGGAAAGGGGGGATGGGAAGAGGAAGATGGGGTGGGAAGATGAAGAAGAACGGGGGAGGAAGAGCGGGAGAAGGAGTAGAAAAAGGAGGAAAAAGGAGAGAGAAGAACAGGAGAAGAGACGAAAAGAAGAACAGGAAAAGTGGAAAGGGAAAAGCAAGGGATGAGGAAAAGAGGGTGCAGGGCCGAGCCCCCCCAGTCTCCCGCTGCGCCCCCAGCTCACCCGGAAGTGCACGTGGAGGTTGCGGTCGCGGCAGATGGGACAGGGGTTTCCCACCGGCTTCCCCTTGCGCTGGGGGAACAGGGGGGGTCAGAGGGAGCCCCCGGCCCCCCAGTAACCCCCCCAGTAACCCCCCAGTTTCCCGCTCCTCACCACGCAGGCCCTGCGGGTGCGCTGGGGCGGGACGGCGCCTTTGTGGTTGCGGCGATAGCCCTCCCAGACGGGTTTGTCGCCGTACGCCGCGCGATACTCTGAGAGGGGAAAGGGGTCGGTTTTGGAGGGCGTCGGGATCCCTCAGCCCCTCCCGGCCCCCCCAAATCTCTCCCCGACTCCGCACCTTCGCTCTCCAGGTACTCCCAGGGTCGCTCCTGGTAGGGGGACGGGGGCGCTGGGGGAGGTTTGGATGCCGTTTCAGAGCCGCAGAGCCGCGGGGCTTCCTGGAAGGAAGAGAAGCAGCAAATTTGAAGTTAGTATGTCTTCTAGCATCTCAAAAAATGTTTCCTTTCCTAAAGGGGGGACCGATGAGTGGCAAATCTACGATTCTGCGATTCTAGGAAACGTTTGAATTTGTGTCTCGACCTCTAACAACTATCTAAGCTTCTATATCCCACAGCGTCTGGAAGAAGGTTTATCTAAAGGGGGGCCAGCTGCGAAAGGAAAAGGCATCCCAGGCACGTGGCAAGATAAGATAAGGAAGCCTGGAATCCGCACCACCACACCAGCAGAAAAGAGCTGTTTTCCTCAAAATTCGGGCTGTGCCGCCCCCCCTTACTTCTAATCTTCATCTTTGGGCCTCAGGACGGGGTCCTCGGGCCACCCAGTGGACTCTCTGCACGTATAAACACCGTGTGGAGATAAGTTAATGACTCCTTGAAAAGGAATTAATACTTTTTTGGAGATGGGGTGATGAAAAATGCATAGACCTGAACTATAAAAGACACGGTTTTCTTGCTTGGCACGTGTGTTTTTTGAGGATTGATTCCCCGACACGTCCGGCACTGCTAACGAAGAGTCCCTGCTCAATAACGACTCGCTAATTATTGAGTTGTTATATCGGGATCCTCGCCCAACTGCACCTAGCCTCCCACTTTGGTGAGAAAGCAAGGGGGTTTGGAAACTCCGTCCTTCGAATCAAAGAAGGAATGTGGGAATTAATTGATAAGTTTTGCTGCAGCTGGTTTGTATGTTTAGTTATCTTGTCACATAAACCTGTCTTGTATCAACAGACAACGCGCAGACAACCTCCAGGCATGAATGAATAACCTGAAAGAATAAACACTCTCTTAGAGCTGCAAGAATTTACTGATATAGAATCATAGAATCACCAAGTTGGAAAAGACCCCCAGGATCATGGAGTCCAACCATCCCCATCGATCACTGACCCGTGTCCCTCAGCGCCTCGTCCTCCCGGCCCTTAAACTCCTCAGGGAATGGGACTCAACCCCTTCCCTCTTCCAGCTCCCAACGACCCTTTCTGTGAAATATTTTTTCCTAATGTCCATCCTGAGGCTCCCCTGGTGGAGCTTGAGGCCGTTCCCTCTCGTCCTGTCCCCTGGCCCTTGGGAGAAGAGCCCAGCTCCCTCCTCTCCACAACCTCCTCTCAGGGAGTTGGAGAGAGCAACGAGGTCTCCCCTCAGCCTCCTCTTCTCCAGGATGAACCATCCCAGGTCCCTCAGACGTGTCCTCCAGCCCCTTCCCCAGCTCCGTTCCCTTCTCTGGCCTCGCTCCAGCCCCTCCACATCCTCCTTGTGGGGAGGGGCCCAGCGCTGACCCCAGGACTCGAGGTTGGGTCTCCCCAGAGGGAGAAGAACCTCCCTGGCCCTGCTGGCCACGCCGGGGCTGCTCCAAGCCAAGATGCCCTTGGCCTCCTTGGCCCCCTGGGCCCCTGCTGGCTCCTGGTCAACCAACCCCCCCAGCTCCTTCTCCTCCAGGCACTTTCCAGCTCCTTTTCTCCTGGTCTGGAGCTGCTCGGGGTTGTTGTGCCCCAAGTGCCTGGTTGAACCTCCTGCCATTGGTCTCAGCCCATGGATCCAGCCTGTTCCGATCCCTTTGGAGCCTCCCGACCCTCCAGCAGATCCACACTTAGCTCAGTGTCACCTCCAAACTCGCTCAGGGTGCGTTCGATGCCTTCATCCAGATCATTGATAAAGACATCGAAGAGGACCCAACCCTGAGCCCTGGGGACACCACTTGTCACTGGCCTCCAGCTGGAGTTAACTCCATCTCCCACCACCCTCTGGGCCCTCCAGCCAACCAGTTTCCCACCCAGGAGCGTGCACTGAAGACCTGAAGGAAATCTCTAGACGTGGTTGGATAATCAAAAAAAAAAAATAATGACTATTCTTTGAAGATTTACGTGGTTCTTTGTCTAAGAGTAGTCCCTACACTGACTGCTTTTCTAAGAGGTCCTGCCTTTTTTAGAAGGGCATCCAACTCAGTTCTAAGAGTAAAACAAAAATATTACTGCCTTTCCTTTGAAGATTTTGTCTTTTTAAATATATTTATTAATATTTTAATATTTAATAATAATATTTTAGTATTTCTCACAGGGATACGGGGGGGGTGGTGTTTGACCTCACGAAAGCGGCACACGATGTCACTGGCCTCATCCTCGCACCGCACGGAGATGCCCCCCCCCCC
The DNA here is from genome assembly GCF_032191515.1 of Phaenicophaeus curvirostris. NCBI lineage: Eukaryota > Metazoa > Chordata > Aves > Cuculiformes > Cuculidae > Phaenicophaeus > Phaenicophaeus curvirostris. Next base: position 44,201 of record NW_027206695.1, read on the forward strand.
AATCGAGGTTATTCACCCCAAAGCGCCCCCCCCTCCCTCGGTGCCCCCCCAGATCCCTCACGCTCCTTGGCTCCCCCCACCCCCATCCCTCACGCTCCTTGCCCCCCCTCCTCCATCGCCGCCCCCCACGCCGCCACATCGCCCCCTTATCCACCTCCCACGCCCCCCACCCCCGTCCCCCCCAGACCCCCTCAAGCCTTACCCTGGCCCAGAGCCGCCGCCCCGCGCCCCTCAGCAGCGCCGCCCCCAGCCTCAGCGCCATCTTGGCTTCACACATGAGGGGGAGGGGGGGAAGCCGCCATCTTGTGATCCGGCGCCTCTCCCCACTGCGCATGCGCGCCGCCTCCCCCACTGCGCACGCGCACGCGCCGTCCCCAATAAAAACTGCGCCACGCGGGCTGCCCATAGACAATAGCGGGCGGCGACCGCGCATGCGCAGGGAGGCCCGGGGTGGGGGGGGGCAGCCACGCAAAGTGACGCACGAGGGAGGGGGGCGGGCCCGGGTATAAAAGACGGCGGCGCGAGCCACAGGCGCCATTCTCAGGGCTGGTGGAGGTGAGTAGAGGCCGGCGGCTCCGGCGTGGGGCTGGGTGGGGGGGGTTGGGCTCCCGAAAAAACCTTTTTCTCCACAAAAACCCCCTTTTTTCCACAAGAAAAACCATTTTCTCCCTCTTTTAACCCTTTGAGAGGGGTTTAGTAGCTCTAAGCCCTCTCTTTTACCCTCCCCGCTGCCGGGGGGGGCCGCGCCCTGCCCTTTCTCCTCAGCGTTGAGGAGAAAACACCCCCCCACCCCCCCGCCAGAAGATTTATTGGCTTTTTATCCTCCCCCTCCCCCTTTAAAACCTCAAATCTCACCGGGGATCACGATTGTTAATCATTTCGTGTCTTTTCTTCTTTGCTTCTGATTTTTTTTTATTCCATTATTTTAATTTATTTATTGTGCCCCCCCCTCCCACCCCGAACCCTCTTTTATTTTATTTTATTTTTGTTCTTTTTTTTTTTTTATTCCTTTTCCCCGCTCCAGGTTTGTGGTCGCTCTTTTCGAGAGAGACGCCGTCGCCTTGGCCACGAGAAAATAACAAAGCAAACAAAACAAAACAATACAAAAACAATACAAAACAAAAAACAATACAAAAATATACAAAAAAAAAAAAAAGAGGGGGAAGGAGACGTTTTCTTCCCCCCCTTTCCCGGTGCCGTGGAAGAGCCGCCAGCGCAGCCTCCGTCCTTTGGACCGTCCTTGCGAAGCCGTTCCAAACTCGAAGGAAACTGCCACTCTCAAAACATATTCTCCCTCTTCTTTTCCCCCCAGAAAACAAAGGCAAAAATCCCTTTTTTTAAAAAAAACAAGCAACTTTTTTTTTTATTCTTTTTTTTCCATCCTTTAGCTCGACAAAAAACACCCTTTTAGGGCAAAAAAAACCAAGCCAACAGAGCCCCTTTAAAAAAAAAAACAAGCCATCAAGCTGCAAAACAAACAAAAAAAAAAGTTGCTGCCTTTTTTTTAAAGCCATGACCAAAAACAAAGCAATTTTTTCGCTCTGACACCACCACCAATGCCAAAATCCAAACCTTGAAGCGCTGTCGGCGAGAAAAATTATTGGATAGTAAGTGTTGAATTTTCAACCAGCTGAATTCCCCTCAAAAAAACAAACCCAACCCCCCCAAAAAAACCCCTTTATTTGTACTCAAAAGAGCAAAAAATGGGAGGAAGAGCCCCGAGTGTGCTTGAGGAGGACGTAGGCTTTGCTGCAAGGTGGTTAAACCGTCGCATTGGGGGGTATTTTGTTCCAAAAAAAGGCGTGGGAGCCGGTGGGCTCGTGAGCTCCCATGCAAAACCCAGAAGGGACCCACAAACAGATCAACAAAATACCCAAAATCGCTTGGTTTTTCGCGGGGAGGGGGGAAGATGGAAAATTTGGGGGTGAGGGCTGGTTTGAGGGGGGTTGTTTGGGGGGGGAGAGAAACCCGAGCGAGCAATCTGTACATAAAGATTGCGGGGCGGCTCTCGAGAAGCAGTGGATCCGGGGCGGTTCGGGGCGATTCGATGTTCAAACAATGATTTATTTTATATTTTTATTTTTTAGGTTTTAGGTGCCATTTTAGGATTGTTTTGCGCAGAGGAAATGCTGGGGAGGGTTGGGGAGTGGGGGGGGGGGGGGGCCTGAAAGGTGGTGGGGTGGGTTAGCAATAAAGCCTGCGAGGCAGGCTTGGCTTTACTCAAAAACCTGCTTTTTTCAAGCAGAAAAAACAGGGTTGGCTTGAAAAGAAACCCCAATTTCCCCCCCCAACCCCTCAAAAAAATAAACCGGACGCGAGAGCTCCGGAGGCCAAGATGGCGCAGCCGCTTGCTGGCGCTTTGTCTTCTATTTTTACGCCTTTAAAACTCATTTTTCTCTCTTCTTTCCCCCCCCAACCCAATTTTTTATGTTTTTTATTTCATTGCAGGTTGGGGAGGGGGGGGCGCAGCCCCTTTTGTGTTTTGTGAGGTTGAAATTTGAGGGGGGGTGTGTGGAATCTTGAATCCCGTCGGATTTAATCGATGTTAATTGGCGTCGAGGTTGCGTGGTGGTGGTGGCGGGGGGGGGTTGTTTGATTTCTCTTTTATGTGTGACCCCCCCCCAATATCATAAAAAAACCCCATTTTGGTTGATTTTTTTTGTTGGCTTCTAAGATGGCGCCGGGGCCTCGCGCCGCAGGCTGATGCAACCGGCAAACCCCTCCCACCGCGCCTCGCTGGGGTCCCCCCCGAACCCCCCGTCCTCATCCCCACGACCCCCCCGAACCCCGCTTTAACCCCCCCCCAAATTGCCTTTCATCCGCAGGCTCCCGCTGCCGGAGAGCGACCCCGCCGCTTCCTTTGGTTCTACCACAAAAATCCCCTTTTTCTCCTCAAAACCCCCACGATTCGCTTGAATTTTGAATTTTGATTAATTTTTCCCCCTTTTCTTTCCCTTTTTCTCTTTTTATTATTTTTTTTCGGGGGGGGGGGGTTTGGTTTGGGCTTAAAAACTCAACATCCGCAAGGAATTTAATCTTGAATTTATCGTGACAGGGCAATGCTATCACTGGGCTTCCCCCCCCCAAAAATCCTCAGCTTTTTGGAGGGGGCACACCCCAAACGCTCGCTATTTAATTTTTTTTTTTACCGATTCACCCTGAATTTGCCCCGTTTTGGCAGTGCGGAGGTGCAGGCTTAGGAAGCGAAGGGAACTTGCTTTTACCTCAGCAAAAGGGAGGGGAACAGCCGCAACCCGCCCGGTAAGCAACAAAACCTTTCTGGTCTTAATTACATTTCACAACCTTCATTTCGATCGGCTTTTTTAATTACCAAAAACCCCCAAAAAACCAAAAAAAACTCCCTTTTTTTTTTTTTTTCTGTTCCCATCCATCTTCCCGGTGCATGCGGAGGCTGCGCTGGGTGGGGAGCCGGGTTATTTTTATCCCCCCCCCACAAGCCTTGTCCTCGCTCCGGCCAACCACTCCACATCCAAATCCGAAGGATTTTGGTTAAAAGCGAAGGAATTCAATCAAAATGATGAATTAGCCATACAATGATTCGGTTTTTAATGAATCCCCCCCCCCCCAATTAAGCCCTTTTGCTTCCCAGCGCTGTGCCCAGTGGTAGCATTTCCCCTTTTTGGGGGGGACACGAGGTGGAGCCCCCCCCTCGGCTGCGGTTTCGGGGTCAGTGACACCCCCCCCTTTGCTGAAAATGGGATTCTCTCCCTAAAAAAGCTGGTTTTGAGGGGGGGGGAATGAGCAAAACTGGTGTCCGAAGGTGTTGGGGGGGGGTCAGGCCTTGCTGGGCCATCGCTGGCAAGGCCGGGCAAGGCTGGGGTGACCCCCCCCTCAAAATTGGGGGTGAGATTTGCTCCCCAGCCCCTCCCAGGTGGTGATTTACCCCCCGGGGGGCTTTATGGCCCCCCCGACACCCCTTTAATCACCCCCCCGTGTGGTATTTGAGCGGCATCACCCCCGCCGTGGGGCTCTTGGGTCGGTGTTTGCTTCTCCGTGAGCCCGGAAAGGGAGGGGAGACCCCAAAAAAGGGGGGGGGACCCTCAAATTTGGGGTGGGGCAGGAGCCCCCCCCCCCCCCTTTCATAGCCAGGTCAGGGTCCCCCCCCAGTGTCCCCCATCAGCCACCAGGCTCATTGCACGGGGGGGTCAAAGGTGACAGGGGACTTTGTGCTTCAGAAAAGGCAGTTGGGGGGTAAAATATTGCCCCCCCTGCTTTTAATTGTGGGTTTTTTTTGGGGAGGGGGGTATTTTTTGGAGGGCTCATGCTGGAATTAACTTGCTCTTGTGTCGTTTCAGAGGGGCGGCTGCTGCCTGGCTCGCTGAACCCCCCCCTCCCCCCAAAAAATACCCCCCCCCCCCGAAAACGGGAGGGGGGGAGGTTGCAGCCTGTATCCTTTACTCGACCTTGAAGGGGGAACTTAACGAAGTCTTGGCTCGTTAAATCTTCACCGTGAGGAGAAAATGGGGGCGGAGTGCTGCCCCCCCCTCAAAAAAAATTGGGTGTTTTAGGGTGGTTTTTCACCCTTCTTCCCCAGAACGGGGTCATTTCAGGGCTGGTTTTATCCCCCACAAAGAAAAAGCAGCTCAGCTTCTCGAAGCCGCCTTCGTTAGCAAAACTGGGGCGTAATTAAGGAGGAGAAGCTTCTAATTAGTAGTAACTAAGAAGCTGATTGACGTCAGGAGGATGAAATCCTCCTTGGCCGGTCAGGCTGGATCAGGGTCAAGGACCTGATGGGTGTCAGGTCGTTAGTGGGCGGTGCCTTTAATTATTAGTCAGCTAATTAATAAGCAATGGTGATTAATTCATGGCTTTAATTGCAGCGTGTACTGGGGTGAGGGGGTTGACACCCCTGAGTCTTGCGCCGTCACCACTGTCCCCCTTGTCCTTGCTCCGCCGGCCTCGCGTTCCTCGTCTCGTTAAGCGCTGACTGGTTAATTAACCCGTGAGGTAGAATTGTGTGTGGTGAAATATGGGGGTGCCGGCCCCCCCACCCCCCCGACCCTCATGCTGCGTCTCCGATGTCACCCAAATCCCTCTCCTTGTCTCCCTAAACACGAGCTGCTTTGTCACCTCGGCTCGGGGAGGGGGGTGACCCCCCCGCTAGTGCCCCTTGGGGGTCCCTGGACCCCCCGTCATGGTGACAGCTGCGTTTTTGGGGTGGTTTCTCCCATTTTGGGGGTCGCAAACGCTCGTGGGGCTGGGTTTGGCGCCGTCGGCCTTCGGAAAGGGCTGGGAATTGGGGGCTGGTGGGGACACGGGGGGATTTGGGGGGGGTGGCAGGGGGATTTGAGGGGGCACAGGGTGTGGTTCTCACAGTCCTAACCCCCCCCTTCTCCTTTTTCCCCCCCCTCCAAGGGCTTTTCTGCCATGGGCTCCGGCCCCATTGACCCCAAGGAGCTCCTGAAGGGCCTGGATTGCTTCCTGGGCCGCGATGGCGAGGTCAAGAACATGGACAGCATCTCCAAAATCTTCAAGTGAGTCCCCAACACGTCCCCTGTGTCACATATTCCACCCCCCTTGCCCTCTCCCGAGCCACCGTGGTGGTCTGGGGGGCGGCTCTGATGCCTCGTTTCTCGTTAACCAGCTTAATGAAAGACTCGCAGAAGCTCGTGAGCCGCTGCATCTACCTGAACATCCTCCTGCAGACGCGGGCGCACGACATCCTGGCCAAGTACGAGCGGGGCGCGCGAGGAAAAGAAAATCCCCCCCCTCCTTCCCCGGGCCTGGCCGCATCCTGATGGCTTTTCCCTCTCTTCTCCCCTCAGATTTATCCGGATCGGAGGCTACAAGCTGCTCAACACCTGGCTCACTGCTTCCAAAGCCTCCAACAACGTCCCCTTCCTGCAGCAGATCCTCCTCACCCTGCAGCACTTGCCCCTCACTGTCGACCACCTCAAACAGGTCGGGGTGGCCTCCCTGTCCCCCCTCGACTGCGCCTTTTGGGTCCCCAGGGGCTCTTGTGTTCGCCTAGATGGGGTTTTGGGCCCCCCCAAGGCCGCTTTTGGATCCTCAGGCTGCTTTTTGAGGCCCTTTGGGTGATTTTTCTCTTCCACCAAGTGGTTTTCGTGTCTTTGAAGTGGCTTTTGTGTCCCTCGAGGGGTTTTTGATCCCCTGAGGGAGCTTTTGGGTCTCCCTGAGGTGGCTTTTGTGTCCCCAGAGGGGCTTTTGGCTCCCCCTGGGTGATTTTTATGTCCTCAGGAGTGGCTTTTGTGTCCCCAACTTGGCTTTTGCCACTTGGTGGCTTTTTGTCTCCGCACCCAGATTGTCTTTGAGTCCCTTTGAGTGATTTTTGTACCTTTCCGCGTGGCGTTTGTGCCCCACAAGATGGCTTTTGGGTCACGTGGGAGCCTTCTCTGTCTGCGCGAGGTGGCTTTTGTGTCCTCGAGGGGGCTTGTGGGTCACTTGGAGCAGCTTTGGCTTCCCTTGGGTGATTTTTGTGTCCTCCCAGCGTGGCTTTTGGGTTTCCAGCAGGGCTGTTGTGTCCCCGAAGGCGGCTTTTGAGTCCCTGGGCCGGCTCGAGTCCCTCCCGAGTAGCTTTTGGGTCCCCTCGGGTGTTTCTTGTGTCCTCCTGGGTGGTTTTTGGATCGTGTGGGGGCCTTTTGTCGCCATGAAGCGGCTTTCGGGTCCTCGTGAGTGGCTTTAAGTCATCTTTGTGTCCTCCCAGGGTGGCTTTTGTCTCCCTGGGATGGTTTTTATGTCCCCTAAGGTGACTCTTGGGTCACCTTGGGTGCTTTCGTCTCCTGGCGGGGCTTTTTATGTCCCCCAGAGTGGCTTTTTAGTCCCTCGTGGGTGGCTTGTGTCCCCACCAGGGTGGCTTCCTCGGTGTTTTTGCGTCCCCAGACTGACTTTTGGGTCCTCTTGGATGACACTCGTGTCCCCCACGATGGCTTTTGGGCCACCCAGGTGGATTTTATGTCCCCTCAAATACCTTTTGGCCTGTCCCCACATCACCCTCACCCGCCTCATCTCTCCCTTTTCCAGAACAACACAGCCAAGCTGGTGAAACAGCTCAGCAAATCGAGCGACGATGAAGGTGAGCACCCCAAAAAAAACCCCTCAGCCCCCCAAAACCCCGCGAAAAAACCTCTCAGCCCCCTTCTTTAACCCCTTCTCTCCCACAGAGCTGCGCCGCCTCGCCTCCATCCTCGTTAGCGACTGGATGGGTGTCATCCGCTCCCAGAGCAGCGCCCAGCCCGCCGGTGAGCCCCCCGCCGCGCCTCTTCTTCTCCCCCACCTCCATCCTCCAGCACCATCTCACCCTCTTCCCTTTTCTTTTTTATCCCCCTGCAGAACGGGACAAAAAGAAACGGAAAGAGGAAAACAAAAGCAAAACCGTCGTCCAAGAGAAACCCCAAGAAGCCAAAGCTGAGGCGAAAACCGAGGAGGTGCCGGAGAAAAAGAGGGAGAAACCCAAATCTCTGCGCACCACCGCGCCCAGCCACGCCAAATTCCGCTCCACTGGTAAGTCCCCCGCGGGGTTTGGGGGGTTTGGGGGAAATCGAGGGGCGCAGTCGCTCCTGGGATGCTGCGAGGGGACAGGCCGACAGCGATTTCCCCCCTCGCAACAGGGCTGGAGATGGAGACGCCTTCGTTAGCGCCCGTGAAGAAAATGAACTCTGCCGCGGGCGCCGATAAATACAGCCTGAAACCGATGCCCATCAAGAGGCAAAAGTGAGTTGGGGGAGGAGATGGGGGGCCTTGAGCTGCTCTTGAGGGGCTTGGAGACTCTTTCGGGGGGCTGGAGGTGGCTTTTGAGGGGCTGGGGGCAGCTTGTTTAGGGCCTTGGAGGCGATTTTGAGGGCTTGACCGCGCTCCTGGGTCATTGAAGCCGCTTTGGGGGGTCTTGGAGCCAATTTTGGGGGCTTGAACACACTCTTGGGCCCTTGGAGCCACTTTTGGGGAGCTGGAGGGAGCTTTGGGGGGCTTCAGAGCAGCTCTTGGGGGCCTTAGAGGTGCCTTTTGGGGGCCTTAGAGGTGTTTTAGGGGATTTGGGGGCTGCTTTTATGGATTTTGGGGTGGCTTTGAGGCATCTTGGAGCCAATTTGGGGGGCTTGACTGCACTCCTGGGTCATTGAAGCCACTTTGGGGGGTCTTGGAGCCAATTTTGGGGGCTTGAACCCACTCTGGGGTCCTTGGAGCCGCTTTTGGGGAGCTGGAGGGAGCTTTGGGGGGCTTCAGAGCAGCTCTTATGGGTCCGGAGGTGCCTTTTGGGGGCCTTAGAGCTGTTTTGTGGGTTTGGGGGCTGCTTTTGTGTGTCTTGGGGTGGCTTTGAGGCATCTTGGAGCCAATTTGGGGGGCTTGACCGCACTCTTGGGTCATTGAAGCCACTTTGGGGGATCTTGGAGCCAATTTTGGGGGCTTTACTGCACTCCTGGGTCATTGAAGCCGGTTTGGGGGGGTCTTGGAGCCAATTTTGGGGGCTTGAACACACTCTCGGGCCCTTGGAGCCACTTTTGGGGAGCTGGAGGGAGCTTTGAGGGGCTTCAGAGCAGCTCTTAGGGGTCCAGAGGTGCCTTTTGGGGGCCTTAGAGCTGTTTTGTGGGTTTGGGGGCTGCTTTTGTGTATCTCGGGGTGGCTTTGAGGCATCTCGGAGCCAATTTTGGGGGCTTGACCACACTCCTGGGTCATTGAAGCTGCTTTGGGGGGTCTTGGAGCCAATTTTGGGGGCTTGACCGCACTCCTGGGTCATTGAAGCCGCTTTGGGGGGTCTTAGAGCCAATTTTGGGGGCTTGACCACACTCTGGGGTCCTTGGAGCCACTTTTGGGGCGCTGGAGGGAGCTTTGGGGCGCTTCAGAGCAGCTCTTAGGGGTCTAGAGGTGCCTTTTGGGGGCCTGCGAGCTGTTTTGTGGGATTTGGGGGCCACTTTTGTTCTTTGGGGGCTGCCTTTCTGGATCTTGAGGTGGCTTTGAGGCATCTTGGAGCCAATCTGGGGGGCTTGACCACACTCTTGGGTCATTGAAGCCGCTTTGGGTGATCTTGGAGCCAATTCTGGGGGCTTGACCACACTCTGGGGTCCTTGGAGCCGCTTTTGGGGAGCTGGAAGGAGCTTTGCGGGGCTTCAGAGCAGCTCTTAGGGGTCCAGAGGTGCCTTTTGGGGGCTTGACCACGCTCTCGGGTCCTTGGAGCCACTTTTGGGGTGCTGGAGGGAGCTTTGAGGGGCTTCGGAGCAGCTCTTAGGGGTCCAGAGGTGCCTTTTGGGGGCTTGACCACACTCTCGGGTCCTTGGAGCCACTTTTGGGGCGCTGGAGGGAGCTTTGGGGCGCTTCAGAGCAGCTCTTAGGGGTCCAGAGGTGCCTTTTGGGGGCTTGACCACGCTCTCGGGTCCTTGGAGCCACTTTTGGGGTGCTGGAGGGAGCTTTGAGGGGCTTCGGAGCAGCTCTTAGGGGTCCAGAGGTGCCTTTTGGGGGCTTGACCACACTCTCGGGTCCTTGGAGCCACTTTTGGGGCGCTGGAGGGAGCTTTGGGGCGCTTCAGAGCAGCTCTTAGGGGTCCAGAGGTGCCTTTTGGGGGCTTGAACCCATTCTCGGGTCCTTGGAGCCACTTTTGGGGCGCTGGAGGGAGCTTTGAGGGGCTTCAGAGCAGCTCTTAGGGGTCTAGAGGTGCCTTTTGGGGGCCTTAGAGCTGTTTTGTGGGATTTGGGGGCCGCTTTTGTTCTTTGGGGGCTGCCTTTGTGGATCTTGAGGTGGCTTTGAGGCATCTTGGAGCCAATTTGGGGGGCTTGACCACACTCTTGGGTCATTGAAGCCACTTTGGGGGGTCTTGGAGCTAATTTTGGGGGCTTGAACCCACTCTGGGGTCCTTGGAGCCGCTTTTGGGGAGCTGGAGGGAGCTTTGGGGGGCTTCAGAGCAGCTCTTAGGGGTCCGGAGGTGCCTTTTGGGGGTTTGGGGGCCCCTTTTCTGGATCTCCAGGTGGCTTTGAGGCATCTCGGAGCCGTTTTGGGGGTCTGGGGGCTGCTTTTGTGGAACTCCGAGCCCCGTTTTGGGGGTGTGGGGTCTGGTTTCGGGGTCCCTCTGACGTGTTCGTGCTCCGCAGCGTCTCGGCGCTGTCCGGGGAGGCTCCTCCGGCCGAGAAGAAATACAAACCGCTCAACACGGCGCCCAACGCCGCCAAGGAGATCAAAGTGAAGATCATCCCCCCGCAGCGTGAGTCGGGCCGTGAGGGGCCTTGGGGACGATTTGGGTGGGTTTGGAGGCCGCGTTGGGGTCGATCTTGGGGGGGTTTTGGTGACGCCTCCCCCGTTCCCGCAGCCATGGAAGGCCTCGGCTTCCTGGACGCCCTCAACTCCGCTCCCATCCCCGGCATCAAGATCAAGAAGAAGAAGAAGGTGCTGTCCCCGACGGCCACCAAGGTGAGGGAGGCGCCTCTCGGGGCGGCGGGGGCCCCACCTCGGGCCTCCGGCGGCCTCCAACAGCCTCTCCTCGCCCTCCAGCCCAGCCCTTTCGAGGAGAAAGCGCCCCCCGAAGCCGCTTCGGCCAAGCCGTCCTCCCCGGAGCCCAGCGCGGCCGCCGAGCCCATGGAGACGGAGCGTCCCGGCACGCCGGTGCCGGCCGTGGAGGTGCCGGAGCCGATGGAGAGCTGTGAGTTTGGGGCGAGGACGAAGAGGGAGGGGGGGAAAACCACGGCGGGGAGGGGGGTTACGGTGGGAGCTGAGCCCTCCGCTTCCTCCCGCAGGCTCCGCCGAGGGCAGCGGGGACTCCAAAACCCCGGAAAACCTATCGGAGAGCGGGCAGCTCACCAAGAAAGGCCGGAAGAAGAAGACGGTGAGCTGGCCCGAAGAGGGGAAGCTGCGCGAGTACTTCTACTTCGAGCTGGATGAGACGGAACGAGGTGAGCCCCTCGCTCCCTTTTCCCCCCGCTCCGTGCCGCCTTCCCGGGATCCGGGGCTGACGCCGCTGCTTCTCCCGGCAGTGAACGTCAACAAGATCAAGGATTTCGGCGAAGCGGCCAAGCGGGAGATGCTGAAGGACCGGGAGGCGTTCGAGACGGCCCGGCGCCTCAGCCACGACGCCATGGAGGAGAAGGTGCCCTGGGTTTATCCCAAGCTCCTGGAGCTCCCCGCGCCCCTCGTGGTGCCGGGCAGCGGCAGCCGCGAGCGCTTCACCCAGGCCGAGCGCGAGAAGGGGATCCTGCAGGAGATCTTCTTGTCCAAGGAGAGGTGAGCGGATCCCGCGGGATTCCCCACCCCGGGGAGAGGGCGATCTCAGTGCTGGATTTGGGAGTCGTAGAGCACCCCCCCCTTGCCTTGCAAGGAGAGGCAGATCCCTCCCGCTTCAGATCCCACTGGGGAGATCCCTTGGAGCAGGGATTGGGGTCCTTAGGGATCCCTTGGATCAGGATGGGAGCTCCTAATGATCTCTTGGGGACCCCTTGGATCAGGGATTGGGGTCCCTTGCATCAGGATTGGGGCCCCTTGGGATCCCTTGGATCAGGGTGGGAGTTCCTAGGGATCCCTTGGGATCCCTTGGATCAGGGATTGGGGTCCCTAGTGATCCCTTGGATCAGGGATTGGGGTCCCTAGGGATCCCTCGGATCAGGATGGGAGTTCCTAGGGATCCCTTGGGGACCCCTTGGATCAGGGATTGGGGTCCCTAGGGATCCCTTGGATCAAGGTGGGAGTTCCTAGTGATCCCCTGGGATCCCTTGGATCAGGGATTGGGGTCCCTAGGGATCCCTTGGATCAAGGTGGGAGTTCCTAGTGATCCCCTGGGGATCCCTAGGATCAGGGATTGGGGCCCCTTGGGATCCCTTGGATCAGGGATTGGGGTCCCTAGTGATCCGTTGGATCAGGGATTGGGGTCCCTAGGGATCCCTCGGATCAGGATGGGAGTTCCTAGGGATCCCTTGGGGACCCCTTGGATCAGGGATTGGGGTCCCTAGGGATCCCTTGGGGGTCCCTTGGATCAGGGATTGGGGTCCCTTGGATCAGGGATTGGGGTCCCTAGGGATCCCTTGGATCAGGGATTGGGGTCCCTAGTGATCCCTTGGGGGTCCTTTGGATCAGGGATTGGGGTCCCTTGGATCAGAGATTGGGGTCCCTTGGGATCCCTTGGATCAGGGTGGGAGTTCCTAGTGATCCCCAGGGATCCCTTGGATCTGGGGGACACACTGATCCGCTTTCCAAGGATCTACGAGGTTGATCCTCCCCGGTGTGAGGTTCCGCAGGGGTGTCCTGGGTGGGCAGCTGGGATCCCCGAGGATCCAGAGCTTCTGGATCCACTCAGCGGGGTCAGGGGGTTCCCTCGGATCAGGGACAGGTGATCCTCGGGCTGAGGGATGAGTCCGGAGCCCGGATCCTCTGGGATCTTGGGAGGTTGGAAAGGGGGGAGCTGATCCCTGAGGATTTGGAGGAGGAGTTCAGGGATCCCCTGAGATCACTATGGATCCAGAAATAGGGCAGGAGGTTTCCGAAGCCCGGATCTCCTGGGATCTTTGAGAATCCAGAGCTGAGGGGGGGAATTTCGGGAGCCAGCTCCCCCTCGCATCCAGAGTCGAGTGTGTGGAGCGGATCGCTGGGGCCCAAGCCCCCTGGGATCCGTAAGGATCTGGAGGCAGTGGGATCCCTAGGGATCCAGAGAGCACACCCAGGATCCTCAGGGAGTTTTGGGGGGAGCGAATGCTCAGGCTTCGAAGATCTAGAGTTGGCGGAGGTCGCTGCTTGGGCTCCCTAAGGATCCCCTGGAAGAAGGCACCAGATCCTAGGGATCCACTGAGCCCCCCCCTTTTTCTCTTTGCCCCGCAACAGCGTTCCTGACAGCCCCCACGAACCCGATCCAGAATCCTACGAGCCTCTGCCTCCCAAACTGATCCCCTTGGATGAGGTAAGTGCCGTTCCGGGGCCTTCGGAGGCCATCCCGGAGCCTTTTGGGGCCGTTGCGAGCCGCTCTGCCCCCACCAACCCCCCTAAATCACCTCCCCGTGCCCCCCCCCACCCCAGGATTGCTCGTCCGAGGAGGTGCCGTACCCCGATGCGCTGGAGGCCGGAGCCGCCTCTCCCGCGCCCGACGCCGGGGCCGGGGCCAAGCTGCCGCCCGTGCTCGCCAACCTCATGGGCAGCGTCGGGGCCGGCAAGAGCCCGCAGGGCCCCGCGCCCGCCACCCCCATCAACGTCCAGGAGATCCTCACCTCCATCATGGTAACGGACACCCCGCAACGGGGATCTTGCCCCCCCAAACCCCGGAACTGGGGACCCCCACCCCCCCCCCCCCCCCAATCCAGAGAACCCGAAATGGGGACCCTCTACCTCCCCCAGAGACTCTGGGACTAGGGAACCCCCCGACGCCTCCCCCAGACACCCCAGAACTGGAGACCCCCCCCTGCCCAGAGACCCCAAAATATGGGGACCCTCCACCTCCCCCAGAGACCCTGGGAGTCAGGGACCCCAGAACTGGGGAACCCCCCCCCACCTCACCCAAGAGACCCCGGAAATGGGGAACCCTCTCGCCTAGAGACCCCAAAATGGGGACCCTCCACCTCCCCCAGGGACCTTGGGAATGGGGAACCCTCCTCCAGAGACCCCAGAACTGGGGAACCCCCCCCACCTCACCCAAGAGACCCCGAAACGGGGCCCCCCCCTTCCCAGAGACCCTAGAACTGGGGAACCCCTGTTACTCCCAGAGATCCTGGGACTGGGGAACCCCCCCACCTCACCCAGAGACCCCAAAACTGGGGAACCTCCCTACCCAGAGACCCCGAAACGGGGACCCCACCTGCCCAGAGACCCCAGAACTGGGGAACCCTCCCCCAGGGACCCCGAAACGGGAACTTCCCTTCCTAGAGACCCTAGAACTGGGGAACCCCTGTCACTCCCAGAGAACCCAGGACCCCCCCCCCCCCACCTCACCCAAGAGACCCCAAAACCGGGGAACCCCACTGCCCAGGGACCCCAAAACGGGGACCCCTCTGCCTAGAGACCCCAGAACTGGGGAACCCCCCTGCCCAGAGACCCCAAAACGGGGACTCCCCTTCCCAGAGACCCCCAGAACTGGGGAACCCCCCCCACCTCACCCAAGAGACCCCAAAACCGGGGAACCCCCCTGCCCAGAGACCCCAAGAACCGGGAAACACCCCCCAGGGACCTTGGAATGGGGGAGATCCCGACCTAGAGACCCCAGAACTGGGGACCCCCCACTTCCTGCCTCCCCCAGAGACCCTGGAATGGGGGAACCCCCCCAGAGACCCCAGAACCGGGGACCCCCCCCTTCCTGCCTCCCCCAGAGACCCTGGAATGGGGGAACCCCCCACCAGAGACCCCAGAATCGGGAAGACACGACACCCCCCCCCCGTTCCAACCTCCCAACGCGACTGGAACTGGGGACCCTCCACCCGGGGAGCCCAGACCCTTCCCCCATGGGGTCCCCCCCTGTCCCCGGTGTCCCCCCCTGACCGCTGTCGCTGTCCCCAGGGCGGGCCCAGCCCCCACAAGGCCGAGGAGCTGCTCAAACAACCCGATTATTCGGATAAAATCAAGCACCTGCTGGGGAACCTGCAGGCGCAGCCCCCGGGGCCCAGCGGAGGTGAGCAGGGGACCCCGGGGGGGGATACCGGGGGGGCTTGGGGACCGTGTCCCCTGCCCCGTGGGGACGTGGAGGCGCTCAGGGCGTGGGGACAGAGCGGTGACACCATCCTTAGCACGAGTGTCCTGGTCGTGGCTCGGGGACAGCTCAGGGGGACGCTTGGGGACAACGGTGCGGAGCTCTGGGTGCTCACAGCATGGAGGGGACACGCGGGGACACTGTCCCCTGCCCCATGGCACCCAGGGGGGGCAGCTCCCGGCTTGGGGACGGGTCAGGGGACACGGGGACGCTGGCCTGTGGCCTCGCAGGGACGGGGTGGGGGTGTTTGGGGCTTGGGGACACCCTGGGGACAGTGTCGCCTGCCCTAGCAGGGACCGTCCCTTGTCCCACGGGGACCTGGGACACGATTGGGGACACTGGGGACACCGTCCCTTGTCCCACAGGGACACGATCAGGGGACACTGTCCCTTGTCCCACGGGGACACGATCAGGGGACACTGGGGACACGGTCCCTTGTCCCACGGGGACACGATCAGGGGACACTGTCCCTTATCCCACGGGGACACGATCAGGCTGGTGACACTGTCCTTGTCCCACAGGGACAGGATTAGGGGACGTGGGTGACACTGTCCCTTGTCCCACAGGGACACGATCAGGGGACACTGGGGACACTGTCCCTTGTCCCACAGGGACACAATCAGGGGACATGGGTGACACTGTCCCTTGTCCCACAGGGACACGATCATGCTAGTGACACGGTCCCTTGTCCCACGGGGACACGATCAGGGGCCGTGGGTGACACCACCCCGTGTCCCCAACTCCTTGTGTCCCTTTAGAAGAGGGGACACGGGGGACATGCAGTGGGGGGAGCAGTGGGGTTTGGGGACACTTGGGGACCCCCAGGGTGGGGGAGGGGGGGCTGTGGGTCCCTTTGAGCTGGGGCCAGGGTGGGGACGCAGTGTCCCCTGTTGTCCCCTCTTTGGTGACCCCCCCCGTCTCCCCCCAGTGCCCCACGGCCTGCTGGGCCCCGGCCCCATGGCCAACGGCTTCCCGCCCGGCCCCAAGGGCATCCAGCACTTCCCCCCGGGGGGGCCCATGCCTGGTGAGTGACACGGGGACAGCGAGGGGGGGGGACACGGGGACAAGGAGAGAGATGGGGACAAAGAGACATGGGGGGACATGGGGACAGAGTGATGGGGGGTCACAGGGGCAAAGAGATGGGGGCAAAGAGACATGGGGGGTCATGGGGCAAAGAGAGAGATGGGGGGGACACGGGGACAGAGAGAGAGATGGGGGGACACGGGGACAGAGAGAGAGATGGGGGGACACGGGGACAAAGAGAGAGATGGGGACAAAGAGACATGGGGGGTCACGGGGACAAAGAGAGATGGGGGGACAGAGAGAGAGATGGGGGGACAGAGAGAGAGAGATGGGGGGACACGGGGACACAGAGAGAGATGGGGGGACACGGGGACAGAGAGAGATGGGGGGACACGAGGACACAGAGAGAGATGGGGGGACATGGGGACAAAGAGAGAGATGGGGGGTCACGGGGCAAAGAGAGGGATGGGGGGACACGGGGACAGAGAGAGAGATGGGGACAAAGAGACATGGGGGGTCACGGGGACACAGAGAGAGATGGGGGGACACGGGGACAAAGAGAGATGGGGGGACACGGGGACAAAGAGACAGAGATGGGGGGACAGAGAGAGAGAGATGGGGGGACACGGGGACAAAATGAGAGTGGGGGGGGTCATGGGGACAGAGAGAGAGATGGGGGGACATGGGGACAGAGAGAGAGATGGGGGGTCACGGGGACAAAGAGAGATGGGGGGGTCACAGGGCAAAGAGAGAGATGGGGACAAAGAGACATGGGGGGGACACTGGGACAAAGAGGGAGGGTCACGGGGACAGAGAGAGATGGGGGGGACATGGGGACAAAATGAGAGTTGGGGGGGGTCATGGGGCAAAGAGAGAGATGGGGGGACAGGGACAAAGAGTTGGGGGGGCCACAGGGCCAAAGAGCAGGCCCTGGGGGCGAAGGGGGCGTGAGGACAAGGGGGGGCTGGAGGGCTGGGGTCAAACTGGGGGGGTCGCAGTCGCTCACGCTCTCTCTGTTCCCCCCCCCCCCTCCCTCCAGGACCCCACGGTGGCGGCGGCGGCGGGGGGGGGCCCCGGGCTCCCTCCAGGCCCGGGGATGCCGGGGGGCCCTCGGCTGATGGGGCCGCCCCCCCCGCAGCGCGGAGGCAACGACTTCTGGGATGCGCCGGACGGGGGTGGGGGGGGTTCCCTGCGAGGGGGGGGGCCCCCACGGCGGCGGCGGGGGGATGCGAGGTGGGGGGGGGGGGCCCCTTTCACCGCCCCCGCGGCCGGAGCGGCGCCGAACCCCCTTACCGGTGCCGGGGCGGGGGCCGTAACGGGGGCCCCCCGAACGGCGGCGCGAGGGGGGGGCCCCCCGCTAGCCACGGCGAGCACGGCAGAGGCCACCCCGGCGAGCACCCCCGCAGCCACGGAGGAGGAGGAGGTAAATGTGGGGGGGGGGGGCGGCGGGGGCTGCGGGGCTTGGGCTTGGGGGGGCCCCGGCCCCGGCTGGGAAGGGCCCGTGGGCGCCCCCTCCCCGCCCCCGCCCCCCCCCGCCCTTCCTGCCCCGCTGGCGGGGGGGCGGGGAGCCCCCCCCGCACCCCCTGCCCCCCCTCGAGCCCCCCGGGCCCTGGGGACGGGGACCCGACTGGCGGCGGCCCCCCATGGGGCTGTGAGGGGGTTGGGGGGGGCACACAGGGGAGACCCCCCCCCCACTTCATCCCTCCCTCCTCCTCCTCCAGGGGCGGCTGGAGCGCAAGGACCCCCCCCCCCTTGGCTGCGGGACGGCCCGGGGCAGGGGTTAAATACGGCTGAGGGGGGCAAATCTGGCTCTTGAGGGGTTAAACATGGCTGGGGGGGGGCAAATCCGGCTCTTGAGGGGTTAAACCCGGCTGGGGGGGGGGCAAATCTGGCTCTTGAGGGGTTAAACCCGGCTTGGGGGGGGCAAATCTGGCTCTTAAGGGGTTAAACCTGGCTGGGGGGGGGCTCTATGGGGTGGGGGTGCCCCTGACTCTTACCCCCCCCCCCCCCCCAGGCCCCTGCTGCCTCTATGGCTTCTGTGAGGCCTCAGGCACAAATACCCCCCCTCAGGGGTGCAAATACCCCCCCCAGGGGCAGAATTACCCCCCCCGGGTGCAAATACCCCCCCCCCCAGGACACAAATACCCCCCTCAGGGGTGCAAATCCTCCTGTCATGGGTAGAGTTACCCCCTCAGGGGTGTAAATAGCCCCCCCCAGGGGCAGTATTACCCCCCCCGGACTGCAAATAGGCCTCTCAGGGGCAGAATTACCCCCCCGGGGCTGCAAATACCCCCCCCATGGAGCAGTTTTACCCTCCCCAGGCCTGCAATTGCCCCCCCACTAGCCATCAATGACCCCCCAGGGCTGTAATTGCCCCCCCACTAGCCACAACGAGCCCCCCCAGGGCTGTAATTGCCCCCCCACTAGCCACCAATGACCCCCCAGGGCTGCAATTGCCCCCCCCCTGCGGGCCAGAAATAGCCCCCCTCAGCAAAATATTTGGGGGGGGGGGTGTAAGACCCCCTAAATATTTGCCCCCCCCCCCCCCAAGGCTGCAACAACACGGTTCTGGGTCAAAAAATGCCCCTGGGGGGGGCAGATCTGCTCCCCCAATTACCCCCCCCACTCATTAATTACCCCCCTGCACTAATTCTACCCCCCTTGTGCCGCTCGCCGCTGCCTGGGGGGGGGGTTAAAGGGGGGGGGGGGGGGAGGGGAGGGGAGGGGGAAGGGGCTGTGCCGGATGCTGTTTTCTGTGAAAACTCGGCTGGGGGGGGGGGGCCCCCGCGCCCGCCCCTCCCCCCCTTTTGTATATTTTGTACATTATTAATAAATGGTGGAAAAACCAATTGCGTTCACTCTGGAACCTACTGATGGTGCTGAGATTAACCTCGTTCACTCTGGAACCTACTGATGACACTGAGATTAACCCCATTGATGATGCTCAGATTAACCTTGTTCACTCTGGAACCTACTGATGATGCTCAGATTGACCCCGTTCACTCTGGAACCTACTGACGACGCTCAGATTAACCCCATTGATGATGCTCAGATTAACCTTGTTCACTCTGGAACCTACTGAGGACCCTGAGATTAACCCTGTTCACTCTGGAACCTACTGAGGACGCTCAGATTAACCTCGTTCACTCTGGAACCTACTGATAATGCTGAGATTAACCCCATTGATGATGCTCAGATTAACCCCGTTCACTCTGGAACCTACTGAGGACGCTCAGATTAACCCTGTAGATGATGCTCAGATTAACCTTGTTCACTCTGGAACCTACTGACGACCCTCAGATCAACCCCGTTCACTCGGGAACCTACTGATGATGCTCAGATTAACCCTGTTCACTCTGGAACCTACTGATAACGCTGAGATTAACCCTGTAGATGATGCTCAGATTAACCCCGTTCACTCTGGAACCTACTGATAACGCTGAGATTAACCCCATTGACGATGCTCAGATTAACCTTGTTCACTCTGGAACCTACTGAGGACACTGAGATTAACCCCATTGATGATGCTCAGATTAACCTTGTTCACTCTGGAACCTACTGATGACGCTGAGATTAACCCTGTTCACTCTGGAACCTACTGATGACGCTGAGATTAACCCTGTTCACTCTGGAACCTACTGATAACGCTGAGATTAACCCCATTGATGATGCTCAGATTAACCCTGTTCACTCTGGAACCTACTGACGACCCTCAGATCGACCCCGTTCACTCTGGAACCTACCGATGCCGCCGCGGCTGCTGTCGGGAGCGGTTTTATTGGGGTTTTTTTTTTTTTTGGGGGGGGGGTGGGGGGTGGGATTCATTCGCGGGGCCGGGCGACCACGGCCTCTCCCAGGGCCTCGAGCACCTCGCGCTTGTAGTCGTCGAAGTCGCCGTCGATGTGGCTGAGGCCGCGCTCCTCCACCACCCAGAGCTGGCAGCTCGTCTCCGTGATGAGGCGGGCGTCGTGGCTGACCACGATGACGGCTGCGGGGACGAGGAGGGGGGTGTCAGCGTGGGGGGCCCCCCCCTCCCGGACACCCCCAGGACCCCCCCCCCCCCCAAAAAACTCACCTCCCCGATAGTCGTTGATGGCGTCGGCCAAGGCGTCGATGGATTCGATGTCCAGGTTGTTGGTGGGTTCGTCCTGGGGGGGGAATTGGGGGGGTTAAGGGGGGGATTGGGGGTACGGGGGGAGGTTTGGGGGGGCAAGGAGGAATGGGGGGGGACTTTGGAGGGGAAAAAGAGGGAATTAGGGGGTAAGGGGGTTAATGGGGGGACTAGGAGGGGTTTGGGGGGCAATGAGGAATGAGGGGGGACTTAGGAGGGGGAATGGGGGGGAGTTGGGGGGGTTAAGGGGGGAAATGGGGGCACAGGGGAGGTTTAGGGGGGGAAGGAGGAATGAGGGGGGACTTAGGGGGGGAATTGGGGGGGTTAAGGGGGGGAATGGGGGCACAGGAGGAGGTTTAGGGGGGACTTAGGGGGGGAAAAGGGGGAATTGGGGGGGTTAAGGGGGTTAATGGGGGACTAGGAGGGGTTGGGGGGGAAGGAGGAATGAGGGGGGACTTAGGAGGGGAAAAAGAGGAATTGGGGGGTTAAGGGGGGGAATGGGGGGACTAGGAGGGGTTTTGGGGGGCTACTGGGGGGGGAAAAGGGGGAATTGGGGGGGTTAATGGGGGAATGGGGGGACTAGGAGGGGTTTGGGGGGTGCTACTAGGGGGAGGGGGATGCCTGGGGAATTGGGGGGGGGGGGTCCGTGAGGCGGGGGGAAGGGTTTTGGGGGGCAAATAGGGGGCTGTTAGGTGGGGGGGACCCTGGCGGGGGGGGGTCTCACCAGGATGAGGACGTCGGGCTCGCGACAGGCCAGCTCCGCGAACACCACCCGCGCCTTCTGCCCGCCTGGGGGGGACGGGGGCGCTTAGGGGGGGTCCCTGTGCCCCCCCATGTCCCTGTGTCCCCCCCATGTCCCTGTCCCCCCCTCCATGTCCCTGTGTCCCCCCCATGTCCCTGTCCCCCCCAAACCACCTCAGGGCTCTCTACGTCTGCGTGTCCCCCATGTCCCTGTCCCCCCCATGTCCCTGTCCCCCTCTCCATGTCCCTATCCCCCGCCATGTCCCTGTTCCCCCCCCATGTCCTTGTCCCCCCCCATGTCCCTGTCCCCCAAAGCCAGCTCAGCACTCTCTAGGGCCACCAGGCTGTGTGTCCCCCATGTCCCTTTCCCCCTCCATGTCCCTGTGTCCCCCCCATGTCCCTGTCCCCCCCAAACCAGCTCAGGGCTCTCTAGGGCTGCGTGTCCCCCATGTCCCTGTCCCCCCCATGTCCCTGTCCCCCTCCATGTCCCTGTGTCCCCCACCATGTCCCTGTCCCCCCCAGCCAGCTCAGCGCTCTCTAGGGCCACAGGGCTGCATGTCCCCTATGTCCCTGTGTCCCCCAAACCAGCTCAGGGCTCTCTAGGCTGCGTGTCCCCCATGTCCCTGTCCCCCCACCATGTCCCTTTCCCCTCCCATGTCCCTGTGCCCCGCCAATCTCCCTTTCCCCCCATATCCCTGTCCCCCCCCATGTCCCTGTCCCCCCCAAACCAGCTCAGGGCTCTCTAGGGCTGCGTGTCCCCCATGTCCCTGTCCCCCGCCATGTCCCTGTCCCCCCCCATGTCCCTGTCCCCCCCCCATGTCCCTCTACCCCCCATGTCCCTGTCCCCCAAAGCCAGCTCAGTGCTCTCTAGGGCCACCAGGCTGCGTGTCCCCCACGTCCCTTTCCCCCCCCATGTCCCTGTCCCCCCCAATCTCCCTGTCCCCCCCATGTCCCTGTCCCCCTCTCCATGTCCCTATCCCCCCACCATGTCCCTATCCCCCCACCATGTCCCTGTCCCCCCCAGCCAGCTCAGCGCTCTCTAGGGCTGCGTGTCCCCCATGTCCCTTTCACCCGCCCATGTCCCTGTGTCCCCCCCATGTCCCTGTCCCCCCCCATGTCCCTTTCCCCTCCCATGTCCCTGTGCCCCGCCAATCTCCCTTTCCCCCCCATATCCCTGTCCCCCCCATGTCCCTGTCCCCCCTAAACCTGTTCAGGGCTCTCTAGGGCTGCGTGTCCCCCATGTCCCTGTCCCCCCATGTCCCTGTGTCCCCCCCCATGTCCCTGTCCCCCCACAGCCAACTCAGCGCTCTCTAGGGCCACAGGGCTGCATGTCCCCTATGTCCCTGTCCCCCCCATGTCCCTGTCCCCCCCAAACCAGCTCAGGGCTCTCTAGGGCTGCGTGTCCCCCATGTCCCTGTCCCCCCCAATCTCCCTGTCCCCCCCATGTCCCTGTCCCCCTCTCCATGTCCCTATCCCCCCACCATGTCCCTGTCCCCCCCCATGTCCCTGTGTCCCCCAAACCAGCTCAGGGCTCTCTAGGGCTGCGTGTCCCCCATGTCCCTGTCCCCCGCCATGTCCCTGTCCCCCCCCATGTCCCTCTACCCCCCATGTCCCTGTCCCCCAAAGCCAGCTCAGCGCTCTCTAGGGCCACCAGGCTGCGTGTCCCCCACGTCCCTTTCCCCCCCCATGTCCCTGTCCCCCCCAATCTCCCTGTCCCCCCCATGTCCCTGTCCCCCTCTCCCTGTCCCTATCCCCCCACCATGTCCCTGTCCCCCCCAGCCAGCTCAGCGCTCTCTAGGGCTGCGTGTCCCCCATATCCCTGTCCCCCCCCATGTCCCTGTCCCCCCCAATCTCCCTGTCCCCCCCATGTCCCTGTCCCCCTCTCCATGTCCCTATCCCCCCACCATGTCCCTGTCCCCCCCCATGTCCCTGTCCCCCCCAAACCAGCTCAGGGCTCTCTAGGGCTGCGTGTCCCCCATATCCCTGTCCCCCCCAATCTCCCTGTCCCCCCCATGTCCCTGTCCCCCTCTCCATGTCCCTATCCCCCCACCATGTCCCTGTCCCCCCCAGCCAGCTCAGGGCTCTCTAGGGCTGCGTGTCCCCCATGTCCCTGTCCCCCCATGTCCCTGTGTCCCCCCCCATGTCCCTGTCCCCCCACAGCCAGCTCAGCGCTCTCTAGGGCCACAGGGCTGCATGTCCCCTATGTCCCTGTCCCCCCCATGTCCCTGTCCCCCCCAAACCAGCTCAGGGCTCTCTAGGGCTGCGTGTCCCCCATGTCCCTGTCCCCCCCAATCTCCCTGTCCCCCCCATGTCCCTGTCCCCCTCTCCATGTCCCTATCCCCCCACCATGTCCCTGTCCCCCCCCATGTCCCTGTGTCCCCCAAACCAGCTCAGGGCTCTCTAGGGCTGCGTGTCCCCCATGTCCCTGTCCCCCGCCATGTCCCTGTCCCCCACCATGTCCCTGTCCCCCCCCATGTCCCTGTCCCCCCCAAACCAGCTCAGGGCTCTCTAGGGCTGCGTGTCCCCCATGTCCCTGTCCCCCCCAATCTCCCTGTCCCCCCATGTCCCTGTCCCCCTCTCCATGTCCCTATCCCCCCACCATGTCCCTGTTCCCCCCCCATGTCCCTGTTCCCCCCCCATGTCCCTGTCCCCCACAGCCAGCTCAGGGCTCTCTAGGGCTGCGTGTCCCCCATGTCCCTGTCCCCCCCCAATCTCCCTGTCCCCCCATGTCCCTGTCCCCCTCTCCATGTCCCTATCCCCCCCCCATGTCCCTGTTCCCCCTCCATGTCCCTGTGTCCCCCCCATGTCCCTGTCCCCCACAGCCAGCTCAGCGCTCTCTAGGGCCACAGGGCTGCATGTCCCCTATGTCCCTGTGTCCCCCAAACCAGCTCAGGGCTCTCTAGGGCTGCGTGTCCCCCATGTCCCTGTCCCCCCACCATGTCCCTTTCCCCTCCCATGTCCCTGTGCCCCGCCAATCTCCCTTTCCCCCCCATATCCCTGTCCCCCCCCCATGTCCCTGTCCCCCCCCATGTCCCTGTCCCCCCCAAACCAGCTCAGGGCTCTCTAGGGCGGCGTGTCCCCCATGTCCCTGTCCCCCGCCATGTCCCTGTCCCCCCCCATGTCCCTGTCCCCCCCCCATGTCCCTCTACCCCCCATGTCCCTGTCCCCCAAAGCCAGCTCAGCGCTCTCTAGGGCCACCAGGCTGCGTGTCCCCCACGTCCCTTTCCCCCCCCATGTCCCTGTCCCCCCCAATCTCCCTGTCCCCCCCATGTCCCTGTCCCCCTCTCCATGTCCCTATCCCCCCACCATGTCCCTGTCCCCCCCAGCCAGCTCAGCGCTCTCTAGGGCTGCGTGTCCCCCATATCCCTGTCCCCCCCCCATGTCCCTGTCCCCCCCAATCTCCCTGTCCCCGCCATGTCCCTGTCCCCCTCTCCATGTCCCTATCCCCCCCCCATGTCCCTGTCCCCCCACAGCCAGCTCAGCGCTCTCTAGGGCCACAGGGCTGCATGTCCCCTATGTCCCTGTCCCCCCCATGTCCCTGTCCCCCCCAAACCAGCTCAGGGCTCTCTAGGGCTGCGTGTCCCCCATGTCCCTGTCCCCCCCAATCTCCCTGTCCCCCCCATGTCCCTGTCCCCCTCTCCATGTCCCTATCCCCCGCCATGTCCCTGTTCCCCCCCCATGTCCTTGTCCCCCCCCATGTCCCTGTCCCCCAAAGCCAGCTCAGCACTCTCTAGGGCCACCAGGCTGTGTGTCCCCCACATCCCTTTCCCCCTCCATGTCCCTGTGTCCCCCCCATGTCCCTGTCCCCCCCAAACCAGCTCAGGGCTCTCTAGGGCTGCGTGTCCCCCATGTCCCTTTCACCCGCCCATGTCCCTGTGTCCCCCCCATGTCCCTGTCCCCCACCATGTCCCTTTCCCCTCCCATGTCCCTGTGCCCCGCCAATCTCCCTTTCCCCCCCATATCCCTGTCCCCCCCATGTCCCTGTCCCCCCTAAACCTGTTCAGGGCTCTCTAGGGCTGCGTGTCCCCCATATCCCTGTCCCCCCCCCCATGTCCCTGTCCCCCCCCAATCTCCCTGTCCCCCCCCCACCGGAGAGCTTGGCGATCTGCAGGGTGTGCGCGTGGCCCTCGAGGCCGAAGCGGCCGAGGCACTTGCGGGCGTCCTGGTGGGGCAGGTTGAAGCTGCGCTGCAGGTACTCGGCCGCCGTCTCCTCCAGCCGCAGCTGCTCCGCCGCCTGCTGGTTGAAGAACCCCACTTTCTGCGGGAAAAACGGGGTACGGGGGGCGGGGTCAGGGCTACCCACAGCACCGGGGGGGCTAGCGAAACCTCCATGGGATTGGGGCCCTATGGGGCTTGTCTATAGGGGCTGAGCCAGCCCCAGAGAAGCAGCCACCCCCCTATGGGGCTCTAGGACAGGGCTCGGGGCCCTATGGGGCTCGTCTATAGGCTCTGAGCCAGCCCTATAGAAGCAGCCACCCCCCTATAGGGCTCTAGGACAGGGCTCGGGGCCCTATGGGGCTCATCTATAGGGGCTGAGCCAGCCCCACAGAAGCAGCCACCCCCCTATGGGGCTCTAGGACAGGGCTCGGGGCCCTATGGGGCTCGTCTATAGGCTCTGAGCCCGCCCCATAGCAGCAGCCGCACCCCCTATGGGGCTCTAGGACAGGGCTCGGGGCCCTATGGGGCTCGTCTATAGGCTCTGAGCCAGCCCCATAGAAGCAGCCACCCCCCTATGGGGCTCTAGGACAGGGCTCGGGGTCCTATAGGGCTCGTCTATAGGGGCTGAGCCAGCCCCATAGCAGCAGCCACCCCCTATGGGGCTCTAGGACAGGGCTCGGGGTCCTATGGGGCTCATCTATAGGGGCTGAGCCAGCCCCAGAGAAGCAGCCGCCCCCCTATGGGGCTCTAGGACAGGCTAAGCCCCGCCCCCAGGCTTAAGCCCCGCCCCCTTCCCCAGGCCCCGCCCCCTTCCCCAGGCCCCGCCCCCTTCCCCAGGCCCCGCCCCCTTCCCCAGGCCCCGCCCCCTTCCCCAGGCCCCGCCCCCTTCCCCAGGCCCCGCCCCCTTCCCCAGGCCCCGCCCCCTTCCCCAGGCCCCGCCCCCTTCCCCAGGCCCCGCCCCCTTTCCCCAGGCCCCGCCCCCTTCCCCAGGCCCCGCCCCCTCACCAGCCGGTGGTTCCTGCGCATCTGCCCCCTCAGCTGCAATAGAGACTCATTTTTAGGGGGGGGGGCACCCCAAAACCACCCTCTGTGAGCCCTAAACCCCCCCCCAACCCACCCAAACGCCATGAGGACACCCACCCCCTCCCCCCCTCCCTTTTTTCGGGGTGCCCCCCCCAATCCATGCCCCCCCCCCTCCCTCCCCACCCTCCTTTTTGGGGTGCCCCCCCAAATCCACACCCCCCTCCCCTTCTCCCTGCACCTTCACCCCCCTTTTTTTGGGGTGCCCCCCCCAATCCATGCCCCACCGCTTTTTTTGGGGTGCCCCCCCAAATCCACACCCCCTCCCTTCCTCCCTGCACCCCCTCCCCCCTTTTTTTGGGGTGCCCCCGCCAAATCCATGCCCCCCCCCTCCCTCCCTGCACCCCCACCCCCCCTTTTTTTGGGGTCCCCCCCCCCATCATTTTTGGGGTTCCCTACCGGCGTGAGCTTCCCGGTGAGCAGCTGCAGCAGCGTGCTCTTCCCGACACCGTTGGGACCCACGATGCAAACTAAGCGAGGGGAACGGAGCTGAAAAACGGGGGGGCCCCTCCAGCACCCCAAGTTACTAGGGGGGGGCTCCAGGGGTTCCCCCGTTTCCGTAGGGCCCCCCCAGTTCCTCACCCCGCGACTCCATGTCGATGCCGAAGTCGAGGTTCTTGAAGAGCAGCTCCTGCCCCTCGTAGCCGAAGTCGACGCCTGCAGAAAGCGGGGGGCTGAGCTGGGGGGGGGGGCTCCGAGCCCCCCAAATCCACCCTGAGACCCCCCCAAAACCCTCATGGCACCCCGAGCGTTCCCTGAGCCCCCCCCGCAATGAACCCCAGTCCCTCTAAATCTCCCCTGAACCCCCCTCAATCCACCCCCCGGTGCCCCCCAAATCCACCCCAGGCCCCAATAAAGCCCCCCAGCCCCCCCAAATCCCCTCCAAAGACCCCTAAATCCACACCCAGTGCCCCCCAGGCCCTCGACAACACCCCCAAACCCACCCCAGGCCCCAATAAAGCCCCCCAGCCCCCCCAAATCCCCTCCAAAGACCCCTAAATCCACACCCAGTGCCCCCCAGACCCTCGAGAACACCCCCAAACCCCTTCCCAGGCCCCAATAAAGTCCCCCAGCCCCCCCAAAATGCCCCACATCCCCTCCAAAGACCCCCAAATCCACACCCAGTGCCCCCCAGAACACCCCCAAACCCACCCCACGCCCCAATAAAGCCCCCCAGCCCCCCCCAAAGACCCCTAAATCCACACCCAGTGCCCCCCAGGCCCTCGAGAACACCCCCAAACCCACCCCAGGCCCCAATAAAGCCCCCCAGCCCCCCCAAATCCCCTCCAAAGACCCCTAAATCCACACCCAGTGCCCCCCAGACCCTCGAGAACACCCCCAAACCCCTTCCCAGGCCCCAATAAAGCCCCCCAGCCCCCCCAAATGCCCCACATCCCCTCCAAAGACCCCCAAATCCACACCCAGTGCCCCCCAGAACACCCCCAAACCCACTCCAGGCCCCCATAAAGCCCCCCAAATGCCCCCCAGCCCCCCTCCAGGGCTCCATAACCCCCCCGTTGCCCCCCAAATCCACCCCCAGTGCCCCCCAGGCCCTCAAGAACACCCCCAAAACCCACCCCAGGCCCCAATAACGCCCCCCAGCCCCCCCAAATACCCCAAATCCCCTCCAAAGACCCCTAAATCCACACCCAGTGTCCCCCAGGCCCTCGAGAACACCCCCAAATACCCCAAATCCCCTCCAAAGACCCCTAAATCCACACCCTGTGCCCCCCAGACCCTCGAGAACACCCCCAAACCCCTTCCCAGGCCCCAATAAAGCCCCCCAGCCCCCCCCAAATGCCCCACATCCCCTCCAAAGACCCCCAAATCCACACCCAGTGCCCCCCAGAACACCCCCAAACCCACCCCATGCCCCAATAAAGCCCCCCAGCCCCCCCCAAAGACCCCTAAATCCACACCCAGTGTCCCCCAGGCCCTCGAGAACACCCCCAAACCCACTCCAGGCCCCCATAAAGCCCCCCAAGTGCCCCCCAGCCCCCCTCCAGGGCTCCATAACCCCCCTATTGCCCCCCAAATCCACACCCAGTGCCCCCCAGGCCCTCGAGAACACCCCGAAATCTAACCCACACCCCAATAAAGCCCCCCAGCCCCCCCCCAAGACCCCTAAATCCACACCCAGTGTCCCCCAGGCCCTCAAGAACACCCCCAAACCCACTCCAGGCCCCCATAAAGCCCCCCAAATGCCCCCTAGCTCCCCCCCCCAGTGCCCCATATCCCCCCCCCATCGCCCCCAGCCCCCCCAATCCCCCCGTTACCGTGGAGGCCGAGGATGGGGGGGCTGAGGGGGGGCGGGTTGGGGAAGGTGAAGCGCACGGTGTATTCCCGCGGGCGCTTGAGCAGCTCGGGAGCCTCGGCCGCCTCCTCGGCCGCCGTGCGGCGCCGGCACTTCTGCTGCTTCCTCGTCAGCGCCTCCTTCGTTTGCTTCTCCTGCAGGGGGGGATCCGCTCGGGGATCCACTCAGCGACACCCCCAAGCTCAGTGACCCCCCCCCAACCCAGCGCTGGATCCTTCTGAGGACTGATGAGATCCCAAAGAAGGGAGTGGATCCCGAAGGATTGGATTGCAAAGGAGGGAGAGAGGGGATCCTGAAGGACTGGATCCCAAAGGAGAGAAGGGATCCTGAAGGATTAGAGCCCAAAGGAGAGAGAAAGGGGATCCTGAAGGATTGGATTCCAAAGGAGAGAGAGAGGAGATCCTGAAGGGTTAGATCCCAAAGGAGAAAGAGGATTCTGAAGGATTAGATCCCAAAGGAGAAAGAGGATCCTGAAAGATTAGATCCCAAAGAAGAGAGAGAGGGGATCCTAAAGGATTAGATTCCAAAGGAGAGAGAAAGCGGATCCTGAAGGACTGGATCCCAAAGGAGAGAGAGAGGGGATCCTGAAGGATTGGATTCCAAAGGAAAGAGGGGATCCTGAAGGATTGGATCCCAAAGAACAGAGACAGTGGGAATCCTGAAGGACTGGATCCCAAAGAAGAGAGGGGATCCTGAAGGATTAGATCCCAAAGGAGGGAGAAAGGGGATCCGGAAGGATTAGATCCCACAGGAGAGAGAGAGGGGATCCTGAAGGATTGGATCCCAAAGAAGAGAGGGGGGGGATCCTGAAGGACTGGATCCCAAAGAAGAGAGAGAGGAGATCCTGAAAGATTAGATTCCAAAGGAAAGAGGGGATCCTGAAGGACTGGATCCCAAAGGACAGAAAGAGGGGATCCTGAAAGATTAGATTCCAAAGGAAAGAGGAGACCCTGAAGGATTAGATCCCACTGGAGAGAGAGAGGGGATCTTGAAGGATTAGATTACAAAGGAAAGAGGAGATCCTAAACTATTAGATTCCAAAAGAAAGAGGAAATTCTGAAGGATTAGATCCCAAAGGAGAGACAGACAGGGGATCCTGAAGGACTGGATCCCACAGGAGGGAGGGAGAGGATCCTGAAGGACTGGATCCCAAAGGAGAGAGGGGATTCTGAAAGACTGGATCCCACAGGAGGGAGGGAGGGGATCCTGAAGGACTGGATCCCAAAGGAGGGAGGGAGAGAGGCCCAGAGGAAATGGATCCCAAGGATTGGAGAAGATCCCAAGGGAACAGATCCCAAAGGAAGGAGACGATGGATCCCAGGGGGAGAGAGCGAGCAGATCCTGAGAGAACGGATCCCACGGGAACAGCTCCCACGGGAGGCGGTGGATCCCAGCGGGACGGATCCCAGAGGGAGAAGGGAGTGGATTCCAAAGGGAGGAGGGGACGGATCCCAGAGGGAGGAGGGAGTGGATCCCAGAGGGAGGAGGGAGTGGATCCCAAAGGGAGGAGGGACGGGACCCTCAGGGCTCACCGCCTGCTTGGTGGATTTGCCGCCGGCCTTGAGGTCACGAAGCTTCTTCTCCTGCTTCTCGAACTGCTTGAGCAGCTCCTTCTGCTTCTGCTGATACATCTTCTTGAAGGTCACTGCGCAGAGGGGGTAATTAATGGCTGCTAATTGCCCCGGGCCCCCCAGATTTGCCCCCCCCCCCCCAAAACGCACTGTAGTTGCCCCGGTAGTAGAAGAGCCGCTGGGTGTCGAGGTGGATGATGTCGGTGCAGACGTCGTCCAGGAAGCCCTGGTCGTGCGACACCACCAGCAGCGTCTTCTTCCACGTCTGGAGGTAACTGGGAAGGGGGGACACCCCAGAATAAAGGGGACACCCCAGAATAAAGGGGACACCCCAGAATAGAGGGGACACCCCGGAGCAAGGTGGGGGGTGTGGGGGAATGACACCCCTCCCAAGGGGAACCGCGCTGGGGGACGGCTCAGCCCGCAGTGACCCTCCTCCCCTCTCCTACCCTCACCCCCTCTTTGGCCCCGCTGCCCCCCACCTTGTCCCTTGGCCTCCCCCTGTCCCCCCTCTTTGTCCCCTGCCTCCCCTCTTTGTCCCCTCTCCCCTCCCTTTACCCCCTGCCCCCCCTCTTTGTCCCCTGTCCCCTCCCTTTACCCCCTGTCCCCCCTTTGCCCCCTGCCCCCCATCTTTGCCCCATCCCCCCTCTTTGCCCCGTCTCCCCCCTTTGCCCCCTGCCCCCCCTTTGTCCCCTGTCCCCCTTCTTTACCCCCTGTCCCCTCTCTTTGTCTCCTGTCCCCCCTCTTTGTCCCCTGCCCCCCCCTTTGTCCCCTGCCCCCCTCTTTGTCTCCTGTCCCCCCTCTTTGTCCCCTCTCTTTCTCCCCTGCCCCCCTCTTTATCCCCTCTTATCTCTTCTTTGTCCCCTGCCCCCCCTCTTTGCCCCCTGTCCCCCCTCTTTGTCCCCTACCCCCCTCTCTTTGCCCCCTACCCCCCCCCTTTGCCCCCTGTCCCCTCTCTTTGCCCCCCGCCCCCCCTCTTTGCCCCCTGTCCCCCCTCTTTGTCCCCTGTCCCCTCTTTGTCCCCTGTCCCCTCTTTGTCCCCTGCCCCCCCCCTTTGTCCCCGTCCCCCCCTCTGTCCCCACTTGTTGAGCCAGATGACCGCGTTCAGGTCGAGGTGGTTGGTGGGTTCGTCCAACATCAGCAGCGTCGGCTCCATGAACAGGGCCCTGGGGGGACACCCCTGTCACCCCCCCTGCCTGTGTCCCCCCCCAGCCACCCTCCCGGCCCCTCCGGTGTCACCAGCGGCCCCCCCCCCCCATGTCCCCCTGGTGTCCCCACTGTCCCCCTCGTATTCCTCCCATGTCCTCAGTGTCCCCCCCATTCCCAGTGCCCCCCCATCCCCCCTGTCCCCCCACGTCCTTACTGTCACCCTCCTGCGTCCCCCCGTGTCCCCACTGCCCCGTGTCCCCCCCATGTCCCCCTAGTTGCCACTGTCCCCCCGTGTCCCCACTGTCCCCCTCGTATCCCTCCCCTGTCCCCCCACTTCCTCACTGTCCCGTGTCCCCTTGTGTCCCATGTCCCCAGTGTCCCCCTCAGATCCCTCCCACGTCCCCCCACGTCCTCAATGTCCCTTGTGTCCCTCCCATCCTCTTGTGTCCCATGTCCCCAGTGTCCCCCACGTCCTTATTGTCCCGTGTCCCCTTGTGTCCCATGTCCCCACTGTCCCCCACGTGCTCACTGTCCCGTGTCCCCCCCTTGTCCCCTTGTGTCCCATGTCCCCAGTGTCCTCCTCGTATCCCTCCTATGTCCCCCCTCTGTCCCCTTGTGTCCCATGTCCCCAGTGTCCCCCTCAGATCCCTCCCACGTCCCCCCACATCCTCACTGTCCCCTGTGTCCCCCCCTTGTCCCCTTGTGTCCCACGTCCCCAGTGTCCCCCACGTCCTCACTGTCCCCTGTGTCCCCCCCTGTCCCCTTGTGTTCCATGTCCCCCCTGTCCCCCACGTCCTCACTGTCCCGTGTGTCCCCCCTGTCCCCTTGTGTCCCACGTCCCCAGTGTCCCCCATGTCCTTATTGTCCCCTGTGTCCCCTTGTGTCCCACGTCCCCTGTGTCCCCCACATCCTCACTGTCCCCTGTGTCCCCTTGTGTCCCATGTCCCCTGTGTCCCCCCCTGCTCCCGTGTGTCCCACGTCCCCAGTGTCCCCCACGTCCTTATTGTCCCCTGTGTCCCCTTGTGTCCCCCGTCCCCACTGTCCCCCACGTCCTCACTGTCCCCTGTGTCCCCCCCGTCCCCTTGTCCCCCATGTCCCCAATGTCCCCCACATCCTCGCTGTCCCCCGTGTCTCCTTGTGTCCCATGTCCCCGGTGTCCCCCTCGTGTCCCCGACCTGGCCAGGGACACCCTCATCCTCCAGCCTCCGGAGAATTTGCGGGTCGCCCTGTTCTGCATCTCGGGGTTGAAGCCCAAACCCGCCAGGATCCTCCTGGCCTTGGCCTCGGCGGCGGCCGCCCCGATGGCTCGGAGCTCCTCGTACACCTAACGAGGAGGGGGGAGCCGGGGGTGAGGAGAACGAAAGTGGGTGGGTCCCGGGAGGGGTCCCCGCTGTCCCCTCCCGTCCCCAAACCTTCTCCAGGCGCTCGCCGGCCGCGTCGTCGCCTCCTTCCAGCAGCGCCTGCAGCTTCTTCTCCTCCTCCAGCAGCCGCAGCCGCTTGGTGTCGGCGCGCAGCACGGCCTGCACCGCCGGCGTCTCGTCCGCCACCACCTCTGCCCCGAGAGAGAGGAAGGGGGGGGGGAATTGGGGGGGGGTCGGGGGCCAGTTGGGGCCGTTTGGGGCGACTTTGGGGCAATTTCGGGCAGTCGGGGGCAGTTGGGGGCATTTAGGGGCCATTTCCAGCAGTTTGGGGCAATTGTGGGGTGATTTGGGGCAATTGTGAGGTGATTTGGGGCAGTTGTGGGGTGATTTGGGGCAATTGTGGGGTGATTTGGGGCAGTCTGGGCCAACGCTGGGGCAGTTGGGGGCATTTAGGAGCCATTTCCAGCAGTTTGGGGCAATTGTGGGGTGATTTGGGGCAGTTTGGGGCATTTAGGGGCCATTTCCAGCAGTTTGGGGCAATTGTGGGGTGATTTGGGGCAATTGTGAGGTGATTTGGGGCAGTTGTGGGGTGATTTGGGGCAATTGTGGGGTGATTTGGGGCAGTTGGGGGGTGATCTGGGGCAGTTTGGGGCAATTGTGGGGTGATTTAGGGCAATTATGGGGTGATTTGGGGCAATTGTGGGGTGATTTGGGGCAGTTGCGGGGTGATTTGGGGCAGGTTGGGGTGATTTCCAGCAGCCTGGGGCAATTGTGGGGTGATTTGGGGCAGTTGTGGGGTGATTTGGGGCAATTTCCAGCAGTTTGGGGCAATTGTGGGGTGATTTGGGGCAGTTGGCAATTGTGGGGTGATTTGGGGCAGTTGGGGGGTGATTTGGGGCAGTTGGGGGGTGATTTGGGGCAGGCTAGGGTGATTTCCAGCAGTTTGGGGCAATTGAGGGGTGATTTGGGGCAGTTGGGGGCATTTAGGGGCCA
The DNA here is from genome assembly GCF_032191515.1 of Phaenicophaeus curvirostris. Taxonomy (NCBI): domain Eukaryota; kingdom Metazoa; phylum Chordata; class Aves; order Cuculiformes; family Cuculidae; genus Phaenicophaeus; species Phaenicophaeus curvirostris. The sequence goes on from NW_027206695.1 coordinate 77,316, forward strand.
TTTCCAGCAGTTTGGGGCAATTGTGGGGTGATTTGGGGCAATTATAGGATGATTTGGGGCAATTGTGGGGTGATTTGGGGCAGTTTGGGGCATTTATGGGCCATTTCCAGCAGTTTGGGGCAATTGTGGAGTGATTTGGGGCAATTTCCAGCAGTTTGGGGCAATTGTGGGGTGATTTGGGGCAGTTGTGGGGTGATTTGGGGGCAATTTTGAGCAGAAAGGGCAAATTCCAATCAGTTTGGGGCAATTTTGGGGCAATTTCAAGCAGTCTGGGCCAACGTGGGGGCAGTTAGAGGCAGTTTGGGGCATTTAGGGGCAATTTCCAGCAGTTTGGGGCAATTGTGGGGTGATTTGGGGCAGTTGTGGGGTGATTTGGGGCAATTTCCAGCAGTTTGGGGCAATTGTGGGGTGATTTGGGGCAATTGTGGGGTGATTTGGGGGCAATTTCGAGCAGAAAGAGCAAATTCCAATCAGTTTGGGGCAATTTTGGGGCAATTTCAAGCAGTCTGGGCCAACGTGGGGGCAGTTAGAGGCAGTTTGGGGCATTTAGGGGCAATTTCCAGCAGTTTGGGGCAATTGTGGGGTGATTTGGGGCAATTGTGGGGTGATTTGGGGGCAATTTCAAGCAGAAAGGGCAAATTCCAATCAGTTTGGGGCAATTTTGGGGCAATTTCAAGCAGTCTGGGCCAACGTTGGGGCAGTTAGAGGCAGTTTGGGGCATTTAGGGGCCATTTCCAGCAGTTTGAGGCAATTGTGGGGGGATTTGAGGAGTTTGAGGGAGAATCACAGGAGTTTTGGGGGGACCTCAAGTGTTTCTCAGAGAAATTTGAGGAGTTTGGGGGAGAATCATGAGTCTTCGGGGAGTTTTGGGGGAACTCAAAGAGTTTTTGGGGGAGATTTGAGGAGTTTGGAGGAGAATCACGGGAGTTTTGGAGGCACCTCAAGTGTTTTTGGGGGATATTTGAGGAGTTTTAGTGGAGAATCACAAGTCTTCGGGGAGTTTTGGGGGAACTCAAGAGTTTTTGGGGGAGATTTGAGGAGTTTGGAGAAGAATCATGGGAGTTTTGGGGGCACCTCAAGTGTTTCTCAGAGAAATTTGAGGAGTTTGGGGGAGAATCACGAGTCTTGGGGGAGTTCTGGGGGGACCTCAAGTGTTTTTGGGTGAGATTTGAGGAGTTTGGGGGACAATCATGGGAGTTTTGGGGAGACCTCAAGTATTTTTGGGGGATATTTGAGGAGTTTTAGTGGAGAATCACAAGTCTTCGGGGAGTTTTGGGGGAACTCAAAGAGTTTTCGAGGGAGATTTGAGGAGTTTGGGGGAGAATCACGAGTCTTTGGGGGAGTTCTGGGGGGACCCCAAGTGTTTTTGGGGTACGTGGCCCTCCCCAAACCCACCTTGCTCGCAGAGCAGGACGTCGATGTTGGGGGGGATGCTCAGGGCCCGGTTCGCGATGTGTTTGAGCAGCGTCGTCTTCCCTTTCCTGCCGGGGAAGCGAAGCTCGAACCCCGCGGAGAGCGGGGGTCGTAACGACCCCCCCCCCCCCACCCCCGGCACCCCCAAAGTTGGGGGGCTGGGGACACCCACCCGTTGGGCCCCACGAGGCCGTAGCGGCGCCCGGCCACGATGTAGAGGTCGGCGTTGACGAAGAGCTCCTTCCCGTGAGCCGAGATGCTGAACTTCTCCAGCTGCTCCAGGAACAGAGTGGGGGGTCACGGACACCACCCCCGTGGCCCCCAAAACCCCTTCATGGCCCCCAGACCCCCCCCCCCCACCCCATGGCCCAAAGAACCCACCCCGTGGCTCCAAGAACCCCCCATAGACCCCAGCACCCCGCTCTGTGGACCCCAGAACCCCCTCAATGACCCCCAGAACCACCCCCATGGCCCCCAAAAACCCACCGTGGCCCCCAGAACCTCCCCTATGAACCCCAAAAACCCCTCCATGGCTCCCAGAACCACCCCAATGACCCCAAAACCCCACCATGGCCTCCAGAACCTCCCCCATGAACCCCAAAACCCCTCTATGACCCCCAGAACCACCCCAATGGCCCCCAAAAAAACCCCACGGCCCCCAGAACCACCCCAATGGCACCAAAAAACCCCTCCAAGGCTCCCAGAACCACCCTCATGAACCCCAAAACCCCTCAATGACCCCCAGAACCACCCCAATGGCCCCAAAAAACCCACCGTGGCCCCCAGAACCTCCCCCATGAACCCCAAAACCCCTCAATGACCCCCAGAACCACCCCAATGTCCCCAAAAAACCCACCATGGCCCCCAGACCCTCCCTCATGAACCCCAAAACCCCTCAATGACCCCCAGAACCACCCCCATGGCCCCAAAAAAACTCCCACGGCCCCCAGAACCACCCCAATGGCCCCAAAAAACCCACCGTGGCCCCCAGAACCTCCCCTATGAACCCCAAAAACCCCTCCATGGCTCCCAGAACCACCCCCATGGCCCCAAAACCCCACCATGGCCCCCAGAACCACCCCCATGGCCCCAAAAAACCCACCATGGCCCCCAGAACCTCCCCCATGAACCCCAAAACCCCTCAATGACCCCCAGAACCACCCCCATGGCCCCAAAAAAACTCCCACGGCCCCCAGAACCACCCCAATGGCCCCAAAAAACCCACCATGGCCCCCAGAACCACCCCCACGGCCCCCAGAACCCCCCTACGGCCCCCCAAAACCCTCCATGGCCCCAAGAACCATCCCCCCAATCCCCAGACGTCCCCCCCTCATGGTTCCAAGAGCCCCCTCCACGTCCCCCACATCCCCCTAACACCCCCCCTCACACCGCCAAGGTGCAACCCCCCTTCTCCTGACACAGTGGTACAGCCCAGGCCCCCCCTTTCCAAGCATGGAAATGGGATGGAAGGTACCACCTTCACATCGGAGGGGGGGGGCATGGGAAAGACCCCCTTTCCAAGGCAAGGGGGTGGCAGGTACCCCCTGAGTGGGGTTAGGGGGAAGGAAGGGGGTGATTAAGTGAGGTTTTGGGGTCCCCAGAGAGGATTTGGGGTGATTCAGGGGGTCACAGGGGCGATTTAGGGGGTTTTGGGATCCCCAGCGAGGATTCGATGTGGTTGAAGGAGCCATGAGGGTAACTCGGGGGGGGGTTTTGGGGTCCCCAGGGGGAATTCGGTGCGGCTGAGGGGGTAATTGAGGGGGTTTTGGGGTCCCCGGGGAGGCTTTGGGGTTCACCTTGATGTCAGAGGCGTTCTCCAGCATGGCCTGTCGCGAGGACAGCTCGGCCTGCGACACCGAGAAGTCGTTCTCGCCCGCGGCCGCTGCCGCCTTGATGGTGGCAACTTGGCGCTCGTACTCCATCTTTGGGGTGAAAAGAAAGAAAAAAGGGGCTGGGGTTGGGGGTATCAGCACAACCCCCCCCCCCAGGGCCCTGCCCCTCAGCCTCAGGCCTCCGTTTCTTTACCTGCTTCTTCATCTTCTTCTTCTCCTTCTTGCTGACGCGGGCGTCGGGCTCGCCCTTCCTCCCGGGCTCCTCCTCCTCCTCCTGCAGCAGAGAGACCCCCCCCTCTGTGAGCCCCCACCACCCCGCCTGCCCCCCACTTCTCCTCCTCACCCCGCGCGACTCACGGGCTCGTTGTCTTTCCGTGGCTCTTCGGCCTCGTCTTCCTCCTCCTCCTCGTTGTTCAGAGCCGCAAACTTGTTCTGTGATGGGGGATGAAGACATAAGGCTGAGTGGGGTGGGGGTTCAGCCCCCCCAGCTGCAACGAAGGGGGATTTGGGGTCCCCCTCCCCCTCTCACCTTCCCTTTGGGTCGCGTGTCCTCATCGGAGCCTTCGGCCTCGTCCTCGCTGGGAGCTTTTCCCTGAGGAATTAGCAGCGAAATAGGTGAGACCTCAAAATGTGGGGGTGAGACCCCAAAATGTGGGGGTGAGACCCCAAAATGTGGGGTTCCTCCAACTCCGAGGTGTCCCCCCTTGGCTCCCTCACCTGCCGCTTCCCCTTGAGCTTCTCATTTTTCTTGCTCTTCTTCTTCTTCTCGCTCTCCTCTTCCTCCTGGGCCATCGGAAAGGGGGGACCCCTCTAGGACACCACAGCCCTTTTGGGGTGCCCCCGAGCCCCCCAGGCAGCCGGGTACGGCCTCACCTTGTTGGTTTTGCCCTTGCCAGCCCGTGAGCCTTCATCCTTCTTCTTCTTCTCGTCCTCCTCCTCCTCTTCCTCCTCCTCGCTCTGCCCCTGGCTCAGCGCTGCGAAGACGTTGCCGCCCTGCGAGGGGGCAGCCGGACAGCGTCAGGGGGAGCTTTTCCTTCCCCCCCCGCCCTATTTCGGGGTCCCCTCTTGCATTCAGACCCCCCCACCAGGCGCTCACCTTCCTCCTCCTCCCTCCTTTCCTGGGGGCCGGGGCTGTAAAAGGGGGTTAGCAAAGGATCATAGAGCTGCGCTCCTCCACGGCCTAGAGCGGCCCCTTGCCACCACTTCCTGGTGGGGACGCTCTGGCTCAGGGACTCGCTGCTCTGGGCTTGGGGGTGGTATTTAAAGCCCCCCCCCCCAGCATTTCAAACCTCACCTTCCTCCTCCTCCTCCTCGCTGCCCGCGGCCGCCAGCTCCTGCAGGCGCCGGCTGAGCTCTTCCTCCTCCTCGTCCTCCTCCTCAGGCTTCGGCCCCGGCCGCTGACGCTCTTTCCGCCGATCTCGTTTCCGCCGGGAAGCCTGGGAGAGAAGAAAACCTCGTTGAACCCCTCGTTAATTACATAAAATCATAGAATCACCAAGTTGGAAGACCTCCTAAATCAACAAATCCATCCATTGCCCTCATTTACCACTAAACCACGTCTCTGAGCATCTCATCTACCAGTCTGTTAAACTTTTCTAGGGATGCGGACTCCATCCCTGCTCTGAACAGCAATTCCAGGACCTGAGAACCTTTCCAGAAAACAAATTCCTCCTCGTGTCCAACCTAAATACCCCAACACAGCTTGAGACCTTCAAAAGTCTTGATGCCTTCATCCAGGTCATTGACGATGAACAGCACCCAGCACCGAGCCCTGGAGACACCACTGGTGCTCTGGAGCCACCTACAATCCCTCTAGGACCCCTCAAGAGCCCCCTGAGACCCCTCAAATGCCTTCCAGGACCCCTCTAGGACACCCAGGACCCCTCGAGAACCCTCTGCGGCCCCTTGAAGGCTTTCCAGGACCCCTCAGGAGCCACCCAGAACCTCTCAAGGGCCCCCAGAGACCCCTCTAGGGCCCCCAGAGACCCCTTGAAGGCCTTCCAGGACCCCTCTAGGACACCCAGGACCCCTCTAGGACACCCAGGACCCCTCTAGGACACCCAGGACCCCTCAGGAGCCACCCAGAACCCCTCGAGAACCCCCTGTGACCCCTTGAAGGCCTTCCAGAACCCCTCTAGGGCCCCCTGAGACCCCTTGAAGGCCTTCCAGGACCCCTGAGGAGCCACCCAGAACCCCTCTAGGACACCCAGAACCCCTTGAGAACCCCCTGAGACCCCTTGAAGGCCTTTCAGGACCCCTCAGGAGCCACTCAGAACCCCTCTAGGACACCCAGAACCCCTCGAGAACCCCCTAAGACCCCTTGAAGGCCTTTCAGGACTCCTCAGGAGCCACCCAGAACCCCTCTAGGACACCCAGAACCCCTCTAGGGCCCCCAGAGACCCCTTGAAGGCCTTCCAGAACCCCTCAAGAGCCACCCAGAACCCCTCTAGGACACCCAGGACCCCTCAAGAACCCCCTGAGACCCCCTGAAGCCCTTCCAGGACCCCTTGTGACGGGTCTCCAGCTGGAATTAAATCTCCAAGTCCTTGTCACCCCAATGTCCCCAAACCCCATTTTCAGCCCCTCCCAACCCCCCCCCCCCCCCATTTCAGCTCCTCCTCCAGCCCCACCCTGCCGCTCATTAGGGCTTCCCCTCCCTAATTAACTCAGCCTTAATAAACCTGCTGGGGCGGCGCCTCCTTCTCCGGGGGCTCTGGAACTTCTGCAGGTGCTGGTTTCTCCTCCGCCAGCTCCTCGAAGAACTGGGGGGGGGGGCGCAAAGAAAAGAGATTGAGGGGGGTCAGAGCAGCGGGTGGGGGTTGGGATGGGGGGGCTTGAGGATGGGGGGACAGGACAAGGTGGGGTCAAAATTAGGGGGGGAGAATCCTCACCGATTTCTTGCCTCGTCGATCCTTCCGGCCCTTCCTCACTGGTTGCTCTGAGGAAGATGAGGGGGGGGGGCACCGTGTTTTCCCCCCCTCCACACTTCGAGAGGGACACCAGCGCCCCTCCTGCCCCCCAGGGACCCTCTGGGGGGTTCCAGCTCCCCCCTTTCCCCCATAGATTCCCCCCCTTTCCCCCTTCCACAGGGACATGAGCCCCTTTTCTTCCCACAGACCCCTCCTACCCCCCCCCAAATCACCCTCCCTGGCTGTTTGCCCCCCCTGTTCTCCCCACAGCCTCCCCCAAACCCCCTCCCCAGGGTATCCAGCCCCTCCCTGACTCCTTCCCTCATATGAAGCTCCCCAGCCCCCCCATCGCTTCCCCCCAGCTCCCCCCCTCGAATAAACGCCTCCTCCTGGAGGCTCCATCCCCCCCAAACCTCTCTCCTGCCTTCCTAGACCCCTACCCAAGGGTCCAACCCCCCCAAAACCCCCTCACCCGGGGGGTCCAGTCCCCCCCAAACCCCTCCTCTGCCTCCACAAACTCTCCCTAAGGGGTCCAACTCCCCCTGACCCCCCCAGGGGGCTCCAGACCCCCCCCAGTCCCCATAGACCCCTCCCCACCCCATAGCCACCCCCTCCTCTGTCTCCAGACCCCCCCAAATCCCCATAGACCCCTCCCCACCCCATAGCAGCCCCCTCCCCTGTCTCCAGACCCCTCCCCACCCCATAGCAGCCCCCTCCCCTGTCTCCAGACCCCCCCCAATCCCCACAGACCCCTCCCCACCCCATAGCAGCCCCCTCCCCTGACTCGACCCCCCCAATCCCCATAAACCCCTCCCCACCCCATAAGCACCCCCTCCCCTGTCTCCAGACACCCCCAATACCCATAAACCCCTCCCCTGTCTCCAGACTCCTCACCCCCTCCCCTACTCTCCAGCCCCCTCCCCTGCCTCCAGACCCCCCCAATCCCCATAGACCCCTCCCCATCCCATAGCAGCCCCCTCCCCAATCCCCACAGACCCCTCCTTACCCCATAGTAGCCCCCTCCCCCCAGGCCCCTCCCCTCTCAGCCCCCTCCCCTCCCCCCTCAGGGCTCCCCCCCTCCCCCCCCTTCCCCCCACCAACTCCCCACGCCCCCCCATTCCGAGGCTCCGGAGCCCTCCCTACCCACGGTCCCCCCTCACCTCGCTGCTGCTGCTCCTCCTCCTCGTCGTCCCCCCCCCGCCATTCCTCCTGCCGCCCCGCGGGCCTCGCTCCCCTCGGCATGGCCGGCGCGACCACAGAGACGCGGCCCAGAGAGTCTCGACCCGCCGCTTCCGGTCCTCCAGGGCCCCGACTCCACGCCCATTGGCCGCCGCGCCTTGGCCACGCCCCCTTCCCGCTCTCCCCTCCTCCCATTGGGCCTTCGCGCCTTGGCCACGCCCCCTCCTTCTTTCCCGCCCATTCGCCCTCGCGCCTTGGCCACGCCCCCTCCCGCTCTCCCCGCCTCCCGCGCTGAGGCAACTCGCTCTCCCATTGGGTGCCCCTCCTCTTAGCCCCGCCCCCTCGCCGGCCTGCCCTCCAATCCCATTGGCCGAGGGGTCGCCACGCCCCCCGTCACGTGACTTCCCGCCATGCCCCGCAAGCGGCCGTTCAGCGCCAAGCGCAAGAAGCAGCAACTGCGGGACCGGGAGAGGAAGAGGGGGGGTGAGGGGGGGGCTGGGGGAGCAGGGGGAGGGGGGGTGAGGCGGGAGAGGGGGGTGTGAGGTGGAGGAGGAGGGGTGTGAGGCGGAGAGGGGGGGTGTGTGAGGCGGGAGAGGGGGGTGTGTGAGGCGGGAGAGGGGGGTGTGTGAGGCGGGAGAGGGGGGTGTGTGAGGCGGGAGAGGGGGGTGTGAGGCGGAGGGGGGGGGGTGTGAGGCGGAGGGGGGGTCATCGCTTGCCCCCCAGCAGCCCCCTCCTCTCCCCGCAGAAGCCCCCCCGGGCCCCGGCAGCCGCAGCCAGAGCCGGGAGCGCGACAGCAGCGATGCAGCCGCCCCCGAGCCCGCCGAGCCCCCCTCCCGCCGCCACGACCCCGGCCGGTACGGGGGGCTGGGGGGGAGGGGGACACGAAATGGGGTGTCGGGGTGGGGCGGGAGGGACTAGGGAAGGTGAGGGGTACGCGGTGCGAGGCAGAGGGACTGGGGACGATCTGTGTGGGGGGAGGGGAACTGGGTGGGCAGAGGCTCTCGCTGTGGGGCAGGGGGTCAGGGCTCTTGCCGTGGGGCAGGGGGTCAGGGCTCTCGCCGTGGGGCAGGGTCTCTTGCCATGGGGCAGGGTCTCTCGCCGTGAGGCAGTGGGTCAGGGGCTCTCGCCGTGGGTCACGGTCTCTCGCCGTGGGGCAGTGGGTCAGGGGCTCTCGCCGTGGGTCAGGGTCTCTTGCCGTGGGGCAGTGGGTCAGGGGCTCTCGCCGTGGGGCAGGGGCAGTGGGGTCAGGGGGTCTCGCCGTGGGTCAGGGGCTCTCGCCGTGGGGCAGGGGCTCTCACCATGGGTCAGGAGGTCAGGGGCTCTCGCTGTGGGTCAGGGTCTCTTGCTGTGGGGCAGGGGGTCAGGGGCTCTCGCTGTGGGTCAGGGGCTCTCGCTGTGGGGCACGGGGTCAGGGGCTCTCACCGTGGGTCAGGGGCTCTCACCGTGGGTTCAGGGGCTCTCGCTGTGGGTCAGGGCTCTCTCTGTGGGTTCAGGGGCTCTCGCCGTGGGGCAGTGGGTCAGGGGCTGTCACTGTGGGTCAGGGGCTCTCGCCGTGGGGCAGTGGGTCAGGGGCTCTCGCCGTGGGTCAGGGGCTCTCGCCGTGGAGCAGGGGCTCAGGGGCTCTCGCCATGGGGCGGGGGCTCTCACCATGGTTCAGGAGGTCAGGAGCTCTCGCTGTGGGTCAGGGTCTCTTGCCGTGGGGCAGTGGGGCAGGGGCTCTCACTGTGGGTTCAGGGGCTCTCGCTGTGGGGCCGTGGGTCAGGGGCTCTCGCCGTGGGGCAGGGTCTCTCGCCATGGGGCTGGGGGTCAGGGGCTGTCGCCGTGGGTCAGGGCTCTCACTGTGGGTTCAGGGGCTCTCGCTGTGGGTCAGGGCTCTCACTGTGGGTTCAGGGGCTCTCGCCGTGGGGCAGTGGGTCAGGGGCTCTCACCATGGGTCAGGAGGTCAGGGGCTCTCGCCGTGGGTCAGGGGCTCTCGCCGTGGGGCAGTGGGTCAGGGTCTCTCACCGTGGGGCAGGGTCTCTCGGGCTCTCGCCGTGGGTCCGGGTCTCTTGCTGTGGGGCAGTGGGTCAGGGGCTCTCGCTGTGGGGCAGGGGCTCTCGCTGTGGGGCAGGGGCTCTCGCTGTGGGGCAGTGGGTCAGGGGCTCTCGCCGTGGGTCAGGGTCTCTTGCTGTGGGGCAGTGGGTCAGGGGCTCTCGCCGTGGGTCAGGGGCTCTCGCCGTGGGTCCGGGTCTCTTGCTGTGGGGCAGTGGGTCAGGGGCTCTCGCCGTGGGTCCGGGTCTCTTGCTGTGGGGCAGTGGGTCAGGGGCTCTCGCCGTGGGTCAGGGTCTCTCGCCGTGGGGCAGGGGGTCAGGGGTTCTCGCCGTGGGGCAGGTTCCGGCTGCAGCTGGGTGCGGCGCGGGCCGAGGAGCTGGCGCGGCGGCGCCGTCGGGCGCAGGAGGAGCTGCTGGAGCCGCTGCCCGAGAGCGCCCTGGAGATCGACCCCGACAGCCTCTACGGCCCCGGTGAGCCCGCGGCTAGTGCCCCGCGGAGGGGGCAACCAGCCCAGGGAGGGGGGAGTGGCCATAGGGAGGGATTAAGTTGCCTCTTATGGTGTTTAGTGGCCCCAGGGAGGGGTTAAGTTGCTTCTTATGTTGTTTAGCTGCCCTTAGAAGGGGCTAAGTTGCCCTTTATGGTGTTTAGTGGCCACGTGGAAGGGTTAAGTTGCTCCTTATGGTGTTTAGTGGCCACAGGGAAGGGTTAAGTTGCCCCTTATGGTGTTTAGTGGCCACAGGGAAGGGTTAAGTTGCCCCTTATGGTGTTTAGTGGCCACGGGAAAGGGTTAAGTTGCCCCTTATGGTGTTTAGTGGCCACGGGGAGGGGTTAAGTTGCCCCTTATGGTGTTTAGTGGCCACGGGGAGGGGTTAAGTTGCCCCTTATGGTGTTTAGTGGTCCTAGGGAAGGGTTAAGTTGCCCTTTATGGTGTTTAGTGGCCCTAGGGAGGGGTTAAGTTGCCCCTTATGGTGTTTAGTGGCCACGGGGAAGGGTTAAATTGCCCCTTATGGTGTTTAGTGGCCACGGGGAGGGGTTAAGTTGCCCCTTATGGTGTTTAGTGGCCACAGGGAAGGGTTAAGTTGCCCTTTATGTTGTTTAGTGGCTCTAGGAAGGGGTTAAGTTGCCCCTTATGGCGTTTGGTGGCCACGGGGAAGGGTTAAGTTGACCCTTATGGCCTTTAGTGGCCCTAGGGAGGAGTTAAGTTGCCCCTTATGGTGTTCAGCGGCCACGTGGAAGGGTTAAGTTGCCCGTTATGGTGTTTAGTGGCCACAGAGAAGGGTTAAGTTGTCCCTGATGGTGTTTAGTGGCCACAGGGAGGAGGTCAGTGGTCCCTTGATGGGGTCAGTGGCCTCTTGCCAGGGTCAGTGGCCCCAGGGAGGGGTTAAGTTGCCCCTTATGGTGTTTAGTGGCCATAGGGAGGAGGGCAGTGGTCCCTTGATGGGGTCAGTGGCCCCAGGGAGGGGTTAAGTTGCCCCTTACGGTGTTTAAGGGGCAATAAGGAGGAGGTCAGTGGCCTCTTGATGGGGTCAGTGGCCTCAGAAAGGGGTTAAGTTGCCTCTTGAGAAGGTTAGTGGTCCAGGAAGGGAAGTAGTTGCCCATTGAGGAAATCAGTGGCCCCAGGAGGCGGATAAGTTGCCCTACATGGGGGTCAGTGGCCCCAGGGAGGGGGCAGGTTGCCCCTTATGGTGTTTAGTGGCCCCAGGGAGGGGTCAGTAGCCCCGGGTGGGGGCCGGGGGCCGGTGGTAGCCGCGGTTTGGCTCCCAGGGCTGGATTTCCCGCGGCGGCCGCCCTGGAGCTTCGCCATGAGCCCCGAGGAGCTGCGGGCGCGCGAGGAGGCGGCCTTCGCGGCCTTCCTGGGGACGCTGAGGGACAGCGGGGACGTGGCCCCCTTCGAGCACAACCTGGAGGTGGGGGGGGGACAGGGGATGGGGGGACATAGGGGGTCGGGGGGACAGGGGACGGGGGGGACATAGGGGATGGGAGGACATAGGGGACATAGGAGATGGGAGGACATAGGGGACACAGGGGATGGGGGGACACAGGGGATGGGGGGACACAGGGGACACAGGGGATGGGAGGACATAGGGGATGGGAGGACATAGGGGATGGGGGGACACAGGGGACACAGGGAGGACACAGGGGATGGGAGGACACAGGGGATGGGGGGGACATAGGGGATGGGGGGGACAAAGCAGGCGGGGGGACAGGGGACACGGGGGGGACAGGGGGTGGGAGGGACATAGGGGACACGAGGGGGACACGGGGGGGGACAGGGGACACGGGGGGACACAGGGGATGGGGGGACACAGGGGATGGGGGGACACAGGGGACATGGGGGGGACACAGGGGATGGGGGGACACAGGGGATGGGGGGACAAAGCGGGCGGGGGGGGACAGGGGACACGGGAGGGACATAGGGGACACGAGGGGGGACACGGGATGGGGGGACATAGGGGACACGGAGGGGACATAGGGGATGGGGGGACATGGGGGGGACAGGGGACATAGGGGACACAGGGGATGGGGGGACATAGGGGACACGGGGGGGACACAGGGGATGGGGGGACACGGGGACACAAGGAGGACATAGTGGACACGGGGGGACAGGGGGGACATAGGGGACAGGGGGAACATAGGGGGTGGGGGGGACAGAGGACATGGAGGGGGATGGGGGGGACATAGCGGGGACATAGTGGACATGGGGGGGACAGAGGGGGGGACAGGGGATGGGGGGACATAGGGGATGGGGGGACACAGGGGGGACATAGGGGATGGGGGAGACAAAGCGGGCGGGGGGGACAGGGGACACAGGGGGAACAGGGGGTGGGAGGGACATAGGGGACACGGGGGGGACACAGGATGGGGGGGACATAGGGGACACGGGGGGGACATAGGGGATGGGGGGACATGGGGGGGACAGGGGACACGGGGGGGGACAGGGGATGGGGGGACATAGGGGACATGGGGGGGACACAGGGGATGGGGGGACATGGGACACAAGGAGGGCATAGTGGACACGGGGGGGACAGAGGGGGGACAGGGGATGGGGGGGACATAGGGGGTGAGGGGGACAGGGGACACGGGGTGGGGAACAAGAAAGACAGAGGGGACAGGGGACATATGGGGGAGACACAAGGGACATGGGGGAGGCACAGGGGGACACAGGGGATGGGAGGGGACACAGGGGATGGAGAGGGACATAGGGGACACGGGATGGGGGGACATGTTGGGGATGGGGCGGGGAGGAAAGGGAGATGGGGGGACAGGGAGATGGGGGACATAGGGGGCGCGGGGGGAGGCCGGGGACACAGGGGACAGGGGGTGACGGTGTCCCCCTCGGCAGACGTGGCGGCAGCTGTGGCGGGTGCTGGAGATGTCGGACGTCATCCTGCTCATCACCGACGCCCGACACCCCGTGAGTGGCTGGGGGACAGCGGGGGGCTGGAATCCAGGGCTGGGGGGTGCTGCTGACCCCCCCCCCCCCCCCAAATCGGTGCCCCCCGCAGGCGCTGAGCGTGCCCCCCGCGCTGGCCGCCCACGTCACGCGGGAGCTGGGCAAGGGCCTCGTCCTCATCCTCAACAAAGTGGACCTGACGGCTCCGGCCGTGGCCACCGCCTGGAGCCACCTCCTGCGCCGCCGCTTCCCCTCCGCACGCGTCGTCCCCTTCAGCTCGGCCCCGCGACGCAGCCCCACGGCCGGTACGGAACCTTCTAGAGGGCTCGGGGGGGGGGGGGTGGGGGGCCCCCAGGTTTTCTGACACCCCATTTTTTTATTTTGTGTCCCCTGGGCCAGGGCTGCAGCGGCGGCAGAGGAGAGCGGGAGGCTGGAGCCGCGCTCTGGGGCCCCGGCAGCTGCTGGAGGCCTGCGAGAGCATCGTGGGGGGAGAGGGTGAGCTGGGGGGGGGCACCTGTGGGTGCTAGGGGTGTCTCTGGGGTGCTGGGAGGGGGAATCTGGGGTGATGGGGGGGATGCACGCAGGTTGGGGCCTCCCATCCCCTTCCCTGGGCAGGGCAGACCTTGCTCAGCTTCAGGATGGGGCCTGGGAGGTGGTTTGGGGGACCCAGGGGGGTTGAGGGGTGTCCTTGGGTCCCCTGGGTGCTGGGAGGGGGTTCTTAGGTCCCTTTGGGTGCTTGGGGGGGTGTCCTTGGGTCCCCTGGGTGCTGGTTCTTAGGTCCCTTGGGTGCTGGGGGGTGTCCTTGGGTCCCCTGGGTGCTGGTTCTTAGGTCCCTTGGGTGCTGGGGGATGTCCTTGGGTCCCCTGGGTGCTGGTTCTTAGGTCCCTTGGGTGCTGGGGGGTGTCCTTGGGTCCCCTGGGTGCTGGTTCTTAGGTCTCTTGGGTGCTGGGGGGTGTCCTTGGGTCCCCTGGGTGCTGGTTCTTAGGTCTCTTGGGTGCTGGGGGGTGTCCTTGGGTCCCCTGGGTGCTGGTTCTTAGGTCCCTTGGGTGCTTGAGGGGGTGTCCTTGGGTCCCCTGGGTGCTGGTGGGGGGGTTCTTAGGTCCCTTGGGTGCTTGGGGGGGTGTCCTTGGGTCTCCTGGGTGCTGGGGGGGTGTCCTTAGGTCCCCTGGGTGCTGGTGGGGGGGTTCTTAGGTTCCTTGGGTGCATGAGGGGGTGTCCTTGGGTCCCCTGGGTGCTAGTAGGGGGTTGTTTTGGGTCCCCTGGGTGCTGGTGGGGGGGTTCTTAGGTCCCTTGGGTGCTTGGGGGGGTGTCCTTGGGTCCCCTGGGTGCTGGGGGGTGTCCTTAGATCCCCTGGGTGCTTGTGGGGGGGTTCTTAGGTCCCTTGAGTGCTTGGGGGGCTGTTCTTGGGTCTCCTGGGTGCTGGGGGGTGTCCTTAGGTCCCCTGGGTGCTAGTAGGGGGTTCTTAGGTCCCTTGGGTGCTTGGGGGGGTTGTCCTTGGGTCCCCTGGGTGCTGGGGGGGGGCGGTTCTTAGGTCCCTGGGGTGCTGGGGGGTGTTCTCGGGTCCCCTTGGGTGCCCTGGGGGGTGCCCCATCGCCCCCCTATTTTTTGCAGTGGATCTGAGCAGCTGGCGTGCGCGCCTGGAGAAGGCGGAGGAGGAGGAGGAGGAGGAAGAGCCAGCGGAGGAGCTGGGGGACAAGGACGGTGACGAGGACGGCGAGGAGGATGGCGCCGCGGGGGCCCCCCGGCAGTGGGAGCGCTACCGCCACGGGGTCCTCACCCTGGGCTGTGTCGGTGAGGGGGCTCTGACTGGGAGCACTGGGGCCAAACTGGGAGGAGCGGAGCCAGCCGCCAAGCGGGGTTTGCCCCACGCAGAGGGGCAGGAGCTCTGGGACGGCTCCCGGAGGAGCCGTATCCCGACTTTCCTCCTTCCAGGCCTTCCGAACGCCGGGAAGTCGTCGGTGCTGAACGCTCTGCTGGGCCGCAGCGCCGTCAGCGTCTCCCGCGCCCCCGGCCGCACCCGCTACTTCCAGACCCACTTCCTCACCCCTTCCGTCCGCCTCTGCGACTGCCCCGGCCTCGTCTTCCCCTCCCGCGCGCCCCCGGCCCTCCAGGTGGGTCCCGGCCCCCTCCCCGCCCCACACAGCGCCCCAAAACCCCCCGCTGAACCCCCACCTCTGCGCCCCCCAGGTGCTGGCCGGCGTCTACCCCATCTCCCAGCTGCAGGAGCCCTACTCGGCCGTGGGCTACCTGGCGGCTCGCTTGCCGTTGCCCTCGCTGCTGCAGCTGCGGCCGCCCAGCGCCGCCGCCGGCTGGACCGCGTGGGACGTTTGCGAGGGTACGGCGCTCCCCGGGGCGGATTAACCTCCAATCAGGTTGGTTTTTCAGCTCGTTGATGATTTTTTTTTTTTTACGTTGGCTCCAGCTTGGGCCGAAAAACGAGGCTACAAGACGGCCAAAGCGGCTCGGAACGACGTCTACCGCGCGGCCAACAGCATCCTGCGACTGGCGGCCGACGGCCGGCTGCGCCTCTGCCTGCGCCCGCCCGGCTACGCTGCCCACCGCGGTGAGCCCCCTCCCCGTTTATCCTCTCCCCCAGGGCCTGAGGAGGGCTTCACGCCCCCCCAGATCACCCCACCCACCAGGGTGAGCCCCCTCCCCGTTTATCCTCTCCCCCAGGGCCTGAGGAGGGCCTCACGCCCCCCTGTGCCCCCCCAGATCACCCCACCCACCGGGGTGAGCCCCCTCCCCGTTTATCCTCTCCCCCAGGGCCTGAGGAGGGCTTCATGCCCCCCCAGATCACCCCACCCACCGGGGTGAGCCCCCTCCCCGTTTATCCTCTCCCCCAAGGCCTGAGGAGGGCTTCACGCCCCCCCTCACGCCCCCCCAGATCACCCCACCCACCAGGGTGAGCCCCCTCCCCGTTTATCCTCTCCCCCAGGGCCTGAGGAGGGCTTCACGCCCCCCCAGATCACCCCACCAACCAGGGTGAGCCCCCTCCCCGTTTATCCTCTCCCCCCGGGCCTGAGGAGGGCTTCACGCCCCCCCAGATCACCCCACCCACCAGGGTGAGCCCCCTCCCCGTTTATCCTCTCCCCCAGGGCCTGAGGAGGGCTTCACGCCCCCCCTCACGCCCCCCCAGATCACCCCACCAACCAGGGTGAGCCCCCTCCCCGTTTATCCTCTACCCCAGGGCCTGAGGAGGGCTTCACGCCCCCCCAGATCACCCCACCAACCAGGGTGAGCCCCCCTCCCCGTTTATCCTCTCCCCCAGGGCCTGAGGAGGGCCTCTAGCCCCCCCTCACGCCCCCCTGTGCCCCCCCAGACCTGTGGGAGCAGCACCCGGAGGCGGCAGCGCTGGCCGCGCTGCAGGAACGAGGGGACCCCGAGACCCCCGGGGAGGGGGCGACTTCGGAGGAGGAGGACGAGGAGGACAGCGAGGAGGGGGCGGAGCCTGTGGAGGCCACGCCCCCTCCTGGCCACGCCCCCAACCCCTTCGCGCTGCTGGGGGAGGATGAGTGTTAGCCCCGCCCACCACATGCCATATATGGAATAAGGCGGCCCTTGTTGTGAATGGGTGAGCGCTGGCCACGCCCACCACATTCCATATATGGAATTGGTTTCCCGCCTCCTGCTGCTGGGGCGGGTGGGTGGGCGTTGGCCCCGCCCACCCCGGCCTGGCCACGCCCACCTCACACCATATATGGAATAAAGGGAGTTTATTTCCGCAGTGGAAAGGACCAATCGCGATGCTGTTGCCGGGTAGAGTTCACGCGGGGCTGGTCTCGGGGGCGGGGCCTGGGGGGGAGAGAGCAGTGTTACCTGGGAGCCCCCCCTGCCTCTTTTAATTAATCTCTTGAGAGATTGACTCTCATTTACCCCCCCACTCCCTGCTTCCTGCCCCATATACCCCCCCAGCCCCTGCTTTCTGCCCCATATACCCCCCACTCCCTGCTTTCTGCCCCATATACCCCCCCAGCCCTGCTTTCTGCCCATATACCCCCCACTCCCTGCTTTCTGCCCCATTTACCCCCCCAGCCCCTGCTTTCTGCCCCATATACCCCCCAATCCGTGCTTTCTGCCCCATATACCCCCCAGCCCCTGCTTTCTGCCCCATATACCCCCAATCGTGCTTTCTGCCCTCATTTACCCCCCCACTCCCTGCTTTCTGCCCCATATACCCCCCCAGCCCCTGCTTTCTGCCCCATATACCCCCCCAGGCCCCTGCTTTCTGCCCCATATACCCCCCTGCTTTCTGCCCATATACCCCCCACTCCCTGCTTTCTGCCCCATTTACCCCCCCACTCCCTGCTTTCTGCCCATTTACCCCCCCAGCCCCTGCTTTCTGCCCCATTTACCCCCCCAGCCCCTGCTTCTCTGCCCCATTTACCCCCCCCCCCCCCCCGACTCACCGGGCCGGCTCTGACCCGCAGAGGAAGCGGCGGCAGCGCCCGCAGTTCTGGGCACCGCAGGACGGTTCGGGGCTGCCCCCCCCTGCAAAGGGACCTGGATCAGCACCCCCCCCCCCCCACTTCATGTGGGCCCCCCCCCCCCCTTTGGCGTGCCCCCTTCTCACTGGATGCCCCCCAACTCCCCCTTTGGGTGCCCGCCCTCCCCCTTTGGGTGCCCCCCACTCCCCTGGATGCCCCCCCTGTCCCAAATTAGGTGCCCCCCCCTCCCAGCATTAGGTGCCCCCCCTCCCCCTGGATGCCCCCCCCCCCATTAGGTGCCCCCCCCCCATCCCCTGGATACCCCCCCTCCCCCTTTGGTGCCCCCCCCTCCTCTGGATGCCCCCCCTCCCACATTAGGTGCCCCCCACTCCCCTGGAGTGCCCCCCCGTCCCACATTAGGTGCCCCTCCCCTGGATACCCCCCCCCTCCCCCTTTGGGTGCCCCCCCCCTCCTCTGGATGCCCCCCCGTTCCACATTAGGTGCCCCCCCTCCCCCTGGATGCCCCCCCTCTCCCCCTTTGGGTGCCCCCCCCCCCCCCACATTAGGTGCCCCCCCTCCCTGGATACCCCCCCTCCCCCTTTGGGTGCCCCCCCCTCCTCTGGATGCCCCCCCCTCCCACATTAGGTGCCCCCAGTCCCCTGGATGCCCCCCCATCCCCCTTCGGGTGCACCCCTCCCCTGAATGCCCCCCCTCCTCCTTTGAGTGCCCCCCCTCCCCTTTGGGTGCCCCCCTCCCACAATAGGTGCCTCCCATCCCCTTTGAGGGGTGCCCCCCCTCCCACATTAGGTGCCCCCACTCCCTGGATGCACCCCCCATCCCCCTCTGGGTGCCCCCCCTCCCCCTGAATGCCCCCCCTCCTCCTTTGAGTGCCCCCCCTCCCCCTTTGGGTGCCCCCCTCCCACATTAGGTGCCTCCCATCCCCTTTGGGTGTCCCCCCTCCCCTTTGTGTGTCCCCCTCCCACATTAGGTGCCCCCCCCTCCCCTGGATGCCCCCCTACCCCCTTTGGGGTGCCCCCCTCCCTGGGTGCCCCCCTCACCCCGCAGGCGCTGGCCGCCCCCCCTCCCCGGCAGCAGGAGGGAGCAGCAGCGACGGCACACGACGCGCTTACACGAGGGCGCCCTGGGTCGGGGGACACAGATGCGATTTGGGGGGGTCGGGACCTTGCCCCGTGTCCATTTTCACCCCCCCCCAAAAGCCCCCCCCCCAGCTCACAGGCGCAGGACGAGGCGGCGGGCGGCCCCCTCGCTGGGTCCCGCAGTAGAAGCGGGCGAGGGCCGGGCTGTGCGGCAGCACCCAGTGCGCGGCTAAGGGGACGGAAACAGGAGTGAGACCCCCCCAGCCCCAAAAACCCCACGGAGCCCCCCCCAACCCTATAATGACCCTTATAGCCCCCCCCAGTACCTATAACCACCCTATAATGATTCCTACAGCTCCCCCCCAACCCTATATGGACCCTTATAGAACCCCTGGAACATCTAACTACCCCCATAATAATCTCTATAGCCCCACCCCGATCCCTATATTGACTCTTATAGACTCTTCCAGCATCTATAACCACCCTATAATGATCCCTATAGCCCCCCCGACCCCTATAATGACCCTTATAGCCCCCCCACTACCTATAACCACCGTATAATGATTCCTACAGCTCTCCCCTGACCCCTATATTGACCCTTATAGAACCCCTGGAATGCCTAACCACCCATAATGATCGCTATAGCCTCCCCGGACCCCTATATTGACCCCTATAGACCCCCCAGGCACCTCTAACCACCCTATAATGATCCCTATAGGCCCCCCGACCCCTATACTGACCCTTATAGCCCCCCTGGACCCCTATAATCTCTCCTGTAGTCCCCCCCAGACTGCTACATCTCACTCAGACCCCTATAGCCCCTTCCAAAGCCCCTCTAGACCCCTAAACCCCACCCAGCCCCCCTCCGACCCTTATATACCCCCTATACTCCCCCCAGACCCCTATAATCTCCCCCTATAGCCCCCCCACCCCACCTGGAAGAGGAAGCTGAGCCGCTGCAGCGCCTCGCGGTCCTTCACGGCCGCCGCCATCGCGCGCTCCCATTGGCCGCGCCACGCTGGTGGGCGGGGCCTGCGCTCCATTGGCCGCTCTCGGCTGTGGGCGGGGCTTAGCTTCCCATTGACAGCACAGGGAAGGGGCGTGGCCTGCGCTCCCATTGGCCGCTCTCGGCTGTGGGCGGGGCTTAGCTTCCCATTGACCGCACAGGGAAGGGGCGTGGCCTGCGCTCCCATTGGCCGCTCTCGGCTGTGGGCGGGGCTTAGCTTCCCATTGACCGCACAGGGAGGGGGCGTGGCCTGCGCTCCCATTGGCCGCTCTCGGCTGGGTGGGCGGGGCTTAGCCTCCCATTGACAGCAACCGGAAGAGGCGTGGTCTGCGCGTCCATTTCCCGTGTTCGACTGCGCCGACGTGACGTCACTTCCGGCGGCTGGGGCGGCGGCGAGAGCAGCGGTGAGAGGGGGTGAGGGGGGCCGCGCGTGGGACCCCGATAGAGCCAACCCACCCCCTTTAGCGGCTCCCTATAGATGTCCCCTTATAGATCCCAGCCTATAGGGACCTCCCATAGGGGCCCTCGCTATAGAGCCCGCCTATAGGGGCCTGCTTATCCATCTCGGCCTATAGGGAGCCTATATAAGGACTGCCGCCCCCCCCCATGGGGACCCCTTTATAGAATAAGGGCTGCTCCTATAGATCCACCCCTTATAGATCTCCCTTATAGAGCCTTTCCCTATAGGTCCTTCCCTATAGGACCTTATAGTTCCTTATAGATCTTTATAGGACCTTGTAGATCCTTATAGATCCTTATAGATCCCAGGCTATAGGGACTCCCCCCAATAGATCCGGTCTATACGGTCTGCTCGCTATAGAGCGTCCCCTATAGGGCCACTCCTTATGGATCCCCCCCTATAGAGACCTCCCCTTTTAGATCCCTTTCTATAGGGATCCCGTATAGAGCCCCTCCCTATAAAACCTTCCCTATAGCGCCCCCCCCCAATAGTTCCTTGCTTATAGGGACCCCCTATAGGAATGCCCTATTGAAATCCCATATAGGGACCCCCCTGTATAGAGCCCTCCCTATAGAACCCTTCCAGTTGAGTCCCCCTGTAACTACCCCTGTGCATCCCCTCCGTATGGGAGATCCCCTATAGGATCCTTCCTGTAGGTGCCACGCTATAGGGACCCCCTTGCTGACCCCTTTCTATAGGGACTGTGCTATACGGGCCCTAACATGGCCTTATTCCTTTGGGGTCTCCCTTGTAGGCACCCCTATAGCGACCCAGAACATCCCCCCCCCAGCTGGGACTCTTCCTATAGATCTTGCCCCACCGAGCCCCCTAGAGCCTCTATAGGGCCCCCATCCCTATGGAGAATCCCTCCCCCTGCCCTATAAGTCCCGTAGGGAGCCCCTCAGGTGCAGAATCCCCTATAGGGCATCTCCTATAGGGGCTGCTATGGGTTGGGGGAGGGGGCTATAGGCAGCTCCTGCCCTCTGGGTTCTCGATTTCACTGAATTCACCTCATTTCTCCCCAAAACCAGCCCCCGGGAGCCGCGCTGGTGCCTCGGCCTCACTTCCTGCCACGATGATGTTGTTGCCTCCATCAAATTGAGGTGTTTTCACCCCAAAAGCTCCTCAAATCCACACTGTTTCCCTTCAGCCTCGCTTCGTGCTGAGACGTCATCATCGCCGTGGTGGAATTGAGGTGTTTTCACCCCAAAAGCTCCTCAAACCCGCGCCGTCTCCCTTCAGCCTCGCTTCGTGCTGAGACGACATCGTCGCCGTGGTGGAATTGAGGTGTTTTCACCCCAAAAGCTCCTCAAATCCGCGCCGTCTCCCTTCAGCCTCGCTTCGTGCTGAGACGACATCGTCGCCGTGGTGGAATTGAGGTGTTTTTACCCCAAAAGCTCCTCAGATCCACACCGTCTCCCTTCAGCCTCGCTTCGTGCTGAGATGACATCGTTACTTTGATGAAATCGAGGTGTTTTCACCCCAAAAGCTCCTCAAATCCACACCGTCTCCCTTCAGCCTCGCTTCGTGCTGAGACGTCATCGTCGCCGTGGTGGAATTGAGGTATTTTCACCCCAAAACGTCTCAGAAGCTGTGTCGCCGCCGTTTCTTCTCGCGCTTTTCCTCCACCTGCCCCTTCCCCTTGGCGTCTCCGAGCTCTTTTCCCCCCGGCCAGGCCTTTTCCGGGGCCGCCATGGCGGGCGCCGACCCCCTGGAGACGCTGCAGGTGGAAGCGAGCTGCTCGGTCTGCCTGGAGTATCTTCAGGACCCGGTGATCATCGAGTGCGGCCACAACTTCTGCCGCCGCTGCATCACGCGCTGGTGGGCCGAGCTGGCCCGCGATTTCCCCTGCCCCGTCTGCCGCAAAACCTCGCGGCACCGCAGCTTCCGCCCCAACCGGCAGCTCGGCAACATGGTGGAGGCCGCCCGGCAGCTCCGCGGCGCCAAACGCAAGAACCGCGAGGAGAACTCCTGCCGCCGGCACGGCCAGGCCCTGGCGCGCTTCTGCCGCGACGACCAGGCCCTCGTCTGCCTCCTCTGCGAGATCTCCAGCGACCACCGCGCCCACGACCTGCTGCCGCTCGACGAGGCCGCCCTCGAGTACAAGGTGCGGCCCCACGCTGCGGCTTTGCCGCCCCGAAGTCCGCTCCAAAGGTGTTTCTGGAGACTTTTTCAGCCATGATTGGTCTCCATCTCCATTTTCTACCCCAAATTCCACTCCCAGACTGTTTCTGAAGGTTTTTTCAACCATGATTGGTCTCCATCTCTGTTTTCTACCCCAAATTCCACTCCCAGACTGTTTCTGGAGCTTTTTTTCAGCCATGATTGGTCTCCATCTCCGTTTTCTACCCCAAATTCCACTCCAGGACTGTTTCTGGAGGTTCTTTTCAACCATGATTAGTCTCCATCTCCGTTTTCTGCCCCAAATTCCACTCCAGGAGTGTTTCTGGAGCTTTCTTTCAGCTACGATTAGTCTCCATCTCCATTTTCAACCCCAAATTCCACTCCAGAGCTGTTCCTGGAGGTTTTTTCAACCATGATTGGTCTCCATCTCTGTTTTCTACCCCAAATTCTACTCCCAGACTGTTTCTGGAGGTTTTTTTCAGTCATGATTGGTCTCCATCTCCGTTTTCTACCCCAAATTCCACTCCAGGACTGTTTCTGGAGCTTTTTTCCAGCCACGATTGGTCTCCATCTCCATTTTCTGCCCCAAATTCCACTCCAGGACTGTTTCTGGAGCTTTTTTTCCAGCTACAATTAGCCTCCATCTCTGTTTTCTGCCCCAAATTCCACTCCAGAGCTGTTCCTGGAGGTTTTTTCAACCATGATTGGTCTCCATCTCTGTTTTCTGCCCCAAATTCCACTCCAGGACTGTTTCTGGAGGTTTTTTCAACCGTGCTTAGTCTCCATTTCCATTTTCCGCTCCAAATTCCACTCCTAGGGTGTTTCTGGAGATTTTTTCCAGCCATGATTGGTCTCCATCTCCATTTTCTGCCCCAAATCCCACTCCAGAGCTGTTCCTGGAGGTTTTTTCAACCATGATTAGTCTCCATCTCTGTTTTCTACCCCAAATTCTACTCCCAGACTGTTTCTGGAGGTTTTTTTCAGTCATGATTGGTCTCCATCTCCGTTTTCTGCCCCAAATTCCTCTCCTGAGCTGTTTCTGGAGGTTTTTTTAGCTACAATTAGTCTCCACTTCCATTTTCAACCCCAAATTCCACTCCAGAGCTGTTCCTGGAGCTTTTTTTCAGCCATGATTGGTCTCCATCTCCATTTTCTGCCCCGAATTCCACTCCAAGAGTGTTCCTAGAGATTTTTTCAACCATGATTGGTCTCCATCTCTGTTTTCTACCCCAAATTCCACTCCAGGAGTGTTTCTGGAGCTTTCTTTCAGCTACGATTAGTCTCCATCTCCATTTTCTACCCCAAATCCCACTCCAGAGCTATTCCTGGAGGTTTTTTCAGCCATGATTGGTCTCCATCTCTGTTTTCTGCCCCAAATTCCACTCCAGAGCTATTCCTGGAGGTTTTTTCAACCATGATTAGTCTCCATTTCCATTTTCCGCTCCAAATTCCACTCCTAGGGTGTTTCTGGAGATTTTTTCCAGCCACGATTGGTCTCCACTTTCATTTTCTGCCCCAAATTCCACTCCTGAGCTGTTCCTGGAGGTTTTTTTAGCTACAATTAGTCTCTACTTCCATTTTCTGTCCCAAATTCCACTCCAGAGCTGTTCCTGGAGGTTTTTTTAGCTACAATTAGTCTCCACTTCCATTTTCTGCCCCAAATTCCACTCCAGAGCTGTTCCTGGAGGTTTTTTTCAACCATGCTTAGTCTCCATTTCCATTGTTTGCCCCAAATTCCACTCCAAGAGTGTTTCTAGAGATTTTTTCCGGTCATGATTGGTCTCCATCTCCATTTTCTGCCCCAAATTCTACTCCCAGACTGTTTCTGGAGGTTTTTTTCAGCCATGATTGGTCTCCATCTCTGTTTTCTACCCCTAAATCCCACTCCAGAGCTGTTTCTGGAGCTTTTTTTCAGCCATGATTGGTCTCCATCTCTGTTTTCTACCCCAAATTCCACTCCAGGAGTGTTTCTGGAGCTTTTTTTCAACCATGATTGGTCTCCATCTCCATTTTCTGCCCCAAATTCCTCTCCTGAGCTGTTCCTGGAGGTTTTTTTTAGCTACAATTAGTCTCCACTTCCATTTTCAGCCCCAAATTCCACTCCAGGACTGTTTCTGGAGGCTTTTTCAACCATGATTAGTCTCCATCTCCGTTTTCTACCCCAAATTCCACTCCCAGACTGTTTCTGGAGGTTTTTTTCAACCATGCTTAGTCTCCATTTCCATTGTTTGCCCCAAATTCCACTCCAAGAGTGTTTCTAGAGATTTTTTCCGGTCATGATTGGTCTCCATCTCCATTTTCTGCCCCAAATTCCACTCCAAGAGTGTTTCTAGAGATTTTTTCCGGTCATGATTGGTCTCCATCTCCATTTTCTGCCCCAAATTCTACTCCCAGACTGTTTCTGGAGGTTTTTTTCTGCCATGATTGGTCTCCATCTCTGTTTTCTACCCCTAAATTCCACTCCAGAGCTGTTTCTGGAGGTTTTTTCCAGCCATGATTGGTCTCCATCTCCATTTTCTGCCCCAAATTCCTCTCCAGAGCTGTTCCTGGAGGTTTTTTTAGCTACAATTAGTCTCCCCTTCCATTTTCAACCCCAAATTCCACGCCAGGGCTGTTTCTGGAGACTTTTTCAGCCATGATTAGTCTCCATCTCTGTTTTCTACCCCAAATTCCACTCCAAGAGTGTTCCTAGAGATTTTTTCAACCATGCTTGGTCTCCATCTCTGTTTTCTACCCCAAATTCCACTCCCAGACTGTTTCTGGAGCTTTTTTTCAGCTACGATTAGTCTCCATCTCCATTTTCTACCCCAAATTCCACTCCAGAGCTATTCCTGGAGGTTTTTTCAACCATGATTGGTCTCCATCTCCGTTTTCTACCCCAAATCCCACTCCAGAGCTATTCCTGGAGGTTTTTTCAACCATGATTGGTCTCCATCTCCGTTTTCTGCCCCAAATTCCACTCCAGGGCTGTTTCTAGAGGGATTCAGGGATGGAGGGAGGGATTTGGGGTCAAAGGAAGGATCCAGGGATGGAGGACGGAGGGATTTGGGGTCAAAGGAAGGATCCAGGGATGGAGGAGGGAGGGATTTGAGGATGGAGAGGGGGATTTGGGGTCAAAAGAAGGATTCAGGGATGGAGGAAGAAGGGATTTGGGGATGGAGGGAGGGATTTGGGTGCCAAGGAAGGATCCAGGGATGGAGGAGGGAGGGGTTCGGGGATGGAGGGAGGGTTTTGGGGTCAAAGGAAGGATTCAGGGCAGGGGTCCCCCACCCTGTGTCCCACCCTCTTCCCTTCCCCGCTGGCAGGAGAAGCTGCAGCGCTGCCTGGAGCCTCTGGAGCGGCAGCTGGAGTTGGTCGCCAAGCGCCGCGCGCGAGAGGAGAAGAAGCCGAGCCAGCTGAAGGCAGGTTGGGTGCTTTGGGAGGGGGGATATCGGTTGATCCGGGGGGCTCCCGGCGCTCACCGCTGCCTTCTCCCGTCCTCTGGCCTCAGAGGAACGTGGCCCTGCAGCGGGAACGCATCGCGCGGGAGTTCGAGGAGCTGCACCAGCTGCTGGCGGCCGAGGAGCAGCTGCTGCTGCGGCAAGTGGCCGAGGAGGAGCAGGAGATCCTGCAGCGGCTCCAGGCCAACGTGGCTCGGCTCTCGGAGCAGCGCCGGGCCCTGGCTGCCCTCGTGGCCGGGCTGGAGGAGAAGTGCCTGCAGCCCCACGCCGAGATGCTCAAGGTGGGGTCGGCACCGCGAACGGGATCCTGGGAATGGGGCCCAGAGGTCAGGATCGGGGGACGACCTGGCACACCTAACCTGCCTTTTTCCCTGCTTCTCCCTCCCGTTTTGCCCTGCTTTCTTTCCCCGTTTTTCCCTTGCTTTCTTTCTCTCCTTCTCCCCCGTTTTGCCTCCTTCTCCCCCCCATTTTCCCTGTTCTCCCCCCATTTTCCCTTTTCTCCCCCCATTTTTCCTACTCTCCTTCCCATTTTCCCTCCTTCTCCCTCCCCTTTTCCCTCCTTCTCCCCCGTTTTCCCTCCTTCTCCCCCCCCATTTTCCCTTTTCTCCCCCCATTTTCCCTGTTATCCCCCCATTTTTCCTACTCTCCTTCCCGTTTTCCTTCCTTCTCCCCCCATTTTCCCTCCTTCTCCCTCCCCATTTTCCCTCCTTCTCCCCCCATTTTCCCTCCTTCTCCCCCCATTTTCCCTCCTTCTCTCCATTTTTCCTGTTCTCCCCCCATTTTTCCTACTCTCCCCCTCGTTTTTCCTTCCTTCTCCCTCCCCTTTTCCCTCCTTCTCCCTCCCCTTTTCCCTCCTTCTCCCCCCGTTTTCCCTCCTTCTCCCCCCATTTTCCCTCCTTCTCCCCCCATTTTCCCTCCTTCTCCCTCCCCATTTTCCCTCCTTCTCCCCCCATTTTCCCTCCTTCTCCCTCTCCATTTTCCCTCCTTCTCCCCCCATTTTCCCTCCTTCTCCCCCCCATTTTCCCTCCTTCTCCCCCCATTTTCCCTCCTTCTCCCCTCCATTTTCCCTCCTTCTCCCCCATTTTCCCTCCTTCTCCCCTCCATTTTCCCTCCTCCTCCCCCCCATTTTCCCTCCTCCTCCCCCCCATTTTCCCTCCTTCTCCCCCCATTTTCCCTCCTTCTCCCCCCCCATTTTCCCTCCTTCTCCCCCCCATTTTCCCTCCTCCTCCCCCCCCATTTTCCCTCCTTCTCCCCCCCATTTTCCCTGTTCTCCCCCCCATTTTCCCTGTTATCCTCCCGTTTTCCTTCATTCTCCCCCCCATTTTCCCTCCTTCTCCCTCTCCATTTCCCCTCCTTCTCCCCCCGTTTTCCCCTCCTTCTCCCCTCGTTTTCCCTCCCTTCCCCCCTCGTTTTCCCTCCTTCTCCCCTCCCATTTTCCCTCCTTCTCCCTCCCATTTTCCCTGTTCTCCCCCATTTTCCCTGTTCTCCCCCCATTTTTCCTACTCTCCTTTCTGTTTTCCCCTCCTTCTCCCCCCGTTTTCCCCTCCTTCTCCCCCCGTTTTCCCCTCCTTTTCCCCCCGTTTTCCCCTCCTTTTCCCCTCGTTTTCCCCTCCTTCTCCTCTCGTTTTCCCCTCCTTCTCCCCCCGTTTTCCCCTCCTTCTCCCCCCGTTTTCCCCCCCTTCTCCCCTCGTTTTCCCCCCCCTTCTGCCCCCGTTTTCCCCCCCTTCTCCCCCCGTTTTCCCCCCTTCTCCCCCCGTTTTCCCCTCCTTCTCCCCTCGTTTTCCCCCCCTTCTCCCCCCATTTTTCCCCTTTCCCCCCCCTTTCAGGACATCAAGGACACCCTGGCCAGGTAAGCTCCTCGCGGCTCCTCGCGGCTGCTCTCCAGGCTCCATTTTGGGGCCGAACGCGGGGATTTGGGGGCTGCTCCCCCCTCAAAGCACGTCCCACCTCCCCCCCCCCCCGGGGGCTGCCGGCAGGTACGAGGCGGCGGCGGAGGCGGCTCCCGCGGATGATCCGGCTTCCGTGGCCATCGAGCTGGAGAAGAACTTCAGCAGCTTCCCCCGACAATACTTCACCCTCCGCAAGATCTCCCGGCGCCTCCTGGGTGAGGAATCCCGCTCCCTAAAGCCCTAAATCCTCGTCACCTCCGGGAGGTTCCACCAGGCCGAGGTCCTACAGCGGGATTGGGAGCGTCTCCGGTTTCAATCCAGCCTGGGAGGTGATGGGATTGAGAGCAGCTCTGAGGAGAAGGGCTCGAGGAGGGTGTGGAGAGGAGGGAGCTGGGCTCTTCTCCTAAAAACAGGGGAAAGGATGATGGGGAACGTCCCCAAGCTCCACCAGGGGAGGGTCAGGCTGGATATGAGGAAAAAATTCTTCATGGAAAGGGTCGTTGGGTGCTGGAAGAGGGAGGGGGTTGAGTTCCCATCCCTGGAGGGTTCAAGGGACGGGTGGACGAGGCGCTGAGGGTCAGTGATCGATGGGGATGGTTGGACTCCATGATCCAGAGGGTCTCTCCCAACCTGGTGATTCCATGAGCATGATTCTCCGATCCCTGGAGGCGTTCCAGGCCGGCTCAGCTGGGCCTCGGAGCCCCAGATCCCGTGGCGGGGTTGGAACTGGATCGCCTTCAAGGTTCCCTTCCAACCCCGACGCTTCAACCCTTCTCTGCATCCCCTCCCCGCGCAGCCGAGGTGACGCTGGATCCCGCCACGGCGCATCCCAACCTGCTCCTGTCGGACGACCGCAAGAGCGTGCGTTTCGTGGAGGCGCGGCTGCCGGATTTGCCGGAGACGCCGCAGCGTTTCACCGTCTACCCCTGCGTCCTCGCCGCCCAGGGCTTCACCTCCGGCCGCCACTACTGGGAGGTGGAAGTGGGCGACAAAACCCACTGGGCGCTCGGCGTCTGCAAGGATTCCGTCAACCGGAAAGGGGAGGCCATGCCGCTGCCGGAGACGGGATATTGGCGCGTCCGGCTCTGGAACGGGGACAAGTACGCGGCCACCACCACGCCCTTCACGCCGTTGACGCTGCGGGTCAAACCCAAGCGCGTCGGGATCTTCCTGGACTACGAAGCCGGCAAGGTGGCGTTCTATAACGTGACGGATCGCTCGCACATCTTCACCTTCACCGACACCTTCACCGAGAAGGTCTGGCCGCTCTTCTACCCCGGCATCCGCGCTGGCAGGAAAAACGCCGCGCCGCTCGTCATCCGTTCGCCAACGGATTGGGAGTGAGGGGACAGCGGCAACGCCGGGGGGTGGCTCCGGGGTGTCCGGCAGCGCCGGGATCCGGAGTTTGGGGCTCTAAGATGGTACCAGGATCAAATGCTTTGGCACTGCCGGGATCTGGAGTTTGGGGCTCGGAAGTGCTAATGGGATCCAGTGCTCTGGCACTGCCGGGATCTGGAGTTTGGGGCTCTAAGATGGAATCAGGACCTGGTGATTTGGCACTGCCGGGATCTGGAGTTTGGGGCTCGGAAGTGCTAATGGGATCCGGTGCTCTGGCACTGCCGGGATCTGGAGTTTGGGGCTCGGAAGTGCTAATGGGATCCAGTGCTCTGGCACTGCCGGGATCTGGAGTTTGGGGCTCTAAGATGGAATCAGGACCTGGTGATTTGGCACTGCCGGGATCTGGAATTCAGGATTCTGAAGTGATTCCAGGATCTGGTGATTTGGCACTGCCGGGATCTGGAGTTTGGGACTCGGAAGTGCTAATGGGATCCAGTGCTCTGGCACTGCTGGGATCTGGAGCTTGGGGCTCTAAGATGGAATCAGGATCTGGTGCTCTGGCACTGCCAGGATCTGGACTTTGGGGCTCTAAGATGGAATCAGGACCTGGTGATTTGGCACTGCCGGGATCTGGAATTCAGGATTCTGAAGCGCTTCCAGGATCCAGTGCTCTGGCAGTGCCAGGATCTGGAGCTTGGGGCTCTAAGACGGAATCAGGATCTGGTGATTTGGCACTGCCGGGATCTGGAATTCAGGATTCTGAAGTGATTCCAGGATCTGGTGCTCTGGCACTGCTGGGATCTGGAGTTTGGGGCTCTAAGATGGAATCAGGATCGGGTGCTCTGGCACTGCCGGGATCTGGAGTTTGGGACTCGGAAGTTCTAATGGGATCTGGCGTTTGGGGCTCTAAGATGGAACCAGGATCCGGTGCTCTGGCACTGCCAGGA
The DNA here is from genome assembly GCF_032191515.1 of Phaenicophaeus curvirostris. Classification (NCBI taxonomy): domain Eukaryota; kingdom Metazoa; phylum Chordata; class Aves; order Cuculiformes; family Cuculidae; genus Phaenicophaeus; species Phaenicophaeus curvirostris. Next base: position 106,802 of record NW_027206695.1, read on the forward strand.
TCTGGAATTCGGGATTCTGAAGTGCTTCCAGGATCGGGTGCTCTGGCAGTGCCGGGATCTGGAGTTTGGGGCTCTAAGACTGAATCAGGATCTGGTGATTTGGCAGTGCCGGGATCTGGAGTTTGGGACTCGGAAGTGCTAATGGGATCGGGTGCTCTGGCAGTGCCGGGATCTGGACTTTGGGGCTCTAAGATGGAATCAGGATCTGGTGCTCTGGCACTGCCGGGATCTGGAATTCAGGATTCTGAAGTGCTTCCAGGATCGGGTGCTCTGGCAGTGCCGGGATCTGGAGTTTGGGGCTCTAAAACGGAATCAGGATCTGGTGATTTGGCACTGCCGGGATCTGGAATTTGGGATTCTGAAGCGCTTCCAGCATCTGGTGCTCTGGCAGTGCCGGGATCTGGAGTTTGGGGCTCTAAGATGGAATCAGGATCTGGAGTTTGGGGCTCTAAGACGGAACCAGGATCCGGTGCTCTGGCAGTGCCGGGATCTGGAGTTTGGGACTCGGAAGTTCTAATGGGATCTGGCGTTTGGGGCTCTAAGATGGAACCAGGACCCGGTGCTCTGGCACTGCCGGGATCTGGAATTCGGGATTCTGAAGCGCCTCCAGGACCCGGTGCTCTGGCACTGCCGAGGTTCGTGTCTGTGCCATCAGGCAGCGCCGGCACCCGGTGCTCCGGCCCCCCGAGGATTTGTCCGTGTGCCGTCCGGTGTCGCCGGGGTTCCATGCTCCGATATCTGGCACCGCCGGGATCTGGTGCTCGGGCACAGACGACGTTTGGCTTCCTGACTGCCGGCACCACCGGCATCCCGCGATTTGGCGTCCCGGACGGGGTCTGGCACCGCGGGGATCCGGTGCTCTGCGCGGACGGCGTTCGGCTCCAACGTGACCTGGGGTGGACGCTCCGATGGTTGGTGCCGGCGGGATTTGTCTCCGGCGCGGAGAGGGGTGACCCCCCAGGGGTCTGTGCTGGGACCGGAGCCCGTTAATCTCTTCGTTAATGGTCTGGAGAGCGAGATGGAGGGCGACCTCCGCTAATTTGGAGGTGACGCCGAGCTGAGCGGGGCGGTTGTCGCACCGGGAGGATGGTGGCGTCCAGAGGGACCTGGACGCGATGGAGACGTGGGGCTGGGAGAACCTCAGGAGGTTCAACAAGGTCCTACGGCTGGTGGGGGCGATTCCCGGTTCCAATCCAAGCTGTGGATGATGAGATGGAGGAGGATTTGGGATGCTGGGGGAGGAGAACCTCAACAGGAGCCGGCAACGAGGTTTTTGCGGCCCTGAAACCCCCCGTGTCCTGGGCTGCGTCCCCTCTGCTCCTCTCTCCGAGACCTCGGATGGTGTCCAGGGCTGGAATCCTCACCATCAGAAGGAGATGGAGCTGTTGGAACGAGCCCAGAGGCGGCTCCGAGGATGATCCAAGGGCTGGAGAACCTCCCGTCGGAGGCTGAGAGGGTTGGGGTTGTTCAGCCTGGAGAAGAGAAGGCTCCCAGGAGACCTTAGAAGGACCCGAAGGGGCTCCAGGAAAGCTGGAGAGGGTCCTCCCGAAGGCTCGGAGCGACGGGACGAGGGGGAACGGGGATAAACTGGAGAGGGGCAGGTTTAGACTGGACCCCAGGAGGAATTTCTGCCCCGGGAGGGGGGCGAGGAGCAGGGTCCCCGAGGAATCGGGGGCTGCCCCGTCCCTGGAGGGGTTGAGGACCAGGTTGGATGGAGCTCGGAGCCCCCGATCCCGCGGGAGGGGGCCCTGCTTGGAGGTTCCTGCCAATATCCGAATCGTTCTGTGTCTTCCCGTGGCCTTCCGTGTCCCTCTTTCCAGGTGTCCCCATGTCCTTCCGTGTCCCTCTGTCCGAGTGACCCCATGTCCTTCCATGCCCATCCCTGTCCCTGTGTCCTTCCATGTCTGAGTGTCCCCATGTCCTTCCCTGTGTCTGAGTGTCCCCATATCCTTTCATGTCCCTGTGTCCTTCCATGTCCCTGTGTCCCTGTCCCTCTGAGTGTCCCCATGTCCTTCCATGTCCCTGCATCTGAGTGTCCCCATGTCCTCCCATGTCCCTGTGTCCAAGTCTCCCTGTGTCCTTCCATGTCCCTCTGAGCGTCCCCACGTCCTTCCCTGTGTCCGAGTGTCCCCACGTCCTTCCATGTCCCTCTATCCGAGTGTCCCCGTGTCCTCCCATGTCCATCCCTGTCCCTGTGTCCTTCCATGTCCCTCTGAGTGTCCCCATGTCCTTCCATTTCCCTGTGTCCAGGTGTCCCTGTGTCCTTCCATGTCCCTCTGAGTGTCCCCACGTCCTTCCATATCCCTGTGTCCAGGTGTCCCTGTGTCCTTCTGTGTCCCTCTGAGCGTGTCCCCACGTCCTTCCATGTCCCTCTATCCGAGTGTCCCCGTGTCCTCCCATGTCCATCCCTGTCCCTGTGTCCTTCCATGTCCCTCTGAGTGTCCCCATGTCCTTCCATTTCCCTCTGTCCAGGTGTCCCTGTGTCCTTCCATGTCCCTCTGAGTGTCCCCACGTCCTTCCATATCCCTGTGTCCAGGTGTCCCTGTGTCCTTCTGTGTCCCTCTGAGCGTGTCCCCACGTCCTTCCATGTCCCTCTATCCAAGTGTCCCTGTGTCCTCCCATGTCCATCCCTGTCCCTGTGTCCTTCCATGTCCCTCTGAGTGTCCCCATGTCCTTCCCTGTGTCTGTGTCCCCATGTCCTTCCATTTCCCTGTGTCCAAGTGTCCCTGTGTCCTTCCACGTCCCTCTGAGTGTCCCCCATGTCCTTCCATGTCCCTGTGTCCAGGTGTCCCTGTGTCCTTCCATGTCCCTCTGAGCGTGTCCCCACATCCTTCCATGTCCCTCTATCCGAGTGTCCCCGTGTCCTCCCATGTCCATCCCTGTCCCTGTGTCCTTCCCTGTGTCCAAGTGTCCCTGTGTCCTTCCATGTCCCTGTGTCGAAGTGTCCCCACGTCCTTCCCTGTGTCCGAGTGTCCCCACGTCCTTCCATGTCCCTCTATCCGAGTGTCCCCGTGTCCTCCCATGTCCATCCCTGTCCCTGTGTCCTTCCATGTCCCTCTGAGTGTCCCCATGTCCTTCCATTTCCCTCTGTCCAAGTGTCCCTGTGTCCTTCCACGTCCCTCTGAGTGTCCCCATGTCCTTCCATGTCCCTGTGTCCAAATGTCCCCATGTCCATCCCTGTCCCTGTGTCCTTCTACATCCCTCTGAGTATCCCCATGTCCTTCCATGTCCCTGTGTCCAGGTGTCCCTGTGTCCTCCCATGTCCCTCTGAGCGTGTCCCCACGTCCTTCCATGTCCCTCTATCCGAGTGTCCCCGTGTCCTCCCATGTCCCTCTGAGTGTCCCCATGTCCTTCCCTGTGTCCGAGTGTCCCCACGTCCTTCCATGTCCCTCTATCCGAGTGTCCCCATGTCTTCCCATGTCCATCCCTGTCCCTGTGTCCTTCCATGTCCCTCTGAGTGTCCCCATGTCCTTCCATTTCCCTCTGTCCAAGTGTCCCTGTGTCCTTCCACGTCCCTCTGAGTGTCCCCCATGTCCTTCCATGTCCCTGTGTCCAAGTGTCCCCATGTCCATCCCTGTCCCTGTGTCCTTCTACATCCCTCTGAGTGTCCTCATGTCCTTCCATGTCCCTGTGTCCAGGTGTCCCTGTGTCCTTCCATGTCCCTCTGAGCGTGTCCCCACATCCTTCCATGTCCCTCTATCCGAGTGTCCCCGTGTCCTCCCATGTCCATCCCTGTCCCTGTGTCCTTTCCTGTGTCCAAGTGTCCCTGTGTCCTTCCATGTCCCTGTGTCCAAGTGTCCCCATGTCCTTCCATTTTCCTCTGTCCAAGTGTCCCTGTGTCCTTCCACGTCCCTCTGAGTGTCCCCATGTCCTTCCATGTCCCTGTGTCCAAGTCTCCCTGTGTCCTCCCATGTCCCTCTGAGCGTGTCCCCACGTCCTTCCATGTCCCTCTATCTGAGCGTCCCCATGTCCTGCTGTGTCCATCCCTGTCCCTGTGTCCTCCCATGTCCCTCTGAGTGTCCCCGTGTCCCTCCCTGTGTCTGAGTGTCCCCATGTCCTTCCATGTCCCTGTGTCCAAGTCTCCCTGTGTCCTTCCACGTCCCTCTGAGTGTCCCCACGTCCTCCCATGTCCCTGTATCCGAGTGTCCCCATGTCCATCCCTGTCCCCATGTCCCTCCACGTCCCTCTGAGTGTCCCCATATCCTTCCATGTCCCTCTGTCCAAGCCTCCCCATGTCCTTCCACGTCCCTCCGAGTGTCCCCGTGTCCCTCCCCGTGTCTGAGTGTCCGTGTGTCCCCGTGTCCTTCCCCTCGGCCTGTCCCTCCCCGTCACCGTCCCTCCCTCCCTCCCTCCCGCTTCCCTCGCACACGCCTCGCACACGCCTCGCACACGCCATGGCCCCCCTCGGGGCTGCCGCGGGGGGGTTCCCCGGCTCGGGGGGGTCCCCCAACTCCTCAGGGGGGTCCCCCTGCCCCTCAGGGGGGTCCCCCTACCCCTCAGCGGGGTCCCCTGGCGCGGCTGGCGCGGGACACGTCGTGCGTGGGCTGCGGGCAGCGGCTGCGGGACCCGGTGCTGCTGGCGTGCGAGCACAGCTGCTGCCGCCGCTGCCTGCGCCCCGAAAAGCTTGGGGGGCCCCCCCGAAAAGCTTGGGGGGCCCCCCGAGGAGCCACCCCCCGGCCTCATCGTCCGGTGCCCGCGCTGCCGCCTGCCCTGCGCCCCCGGCCGCCTGCGCACCCCGCGAGCCCTCGCCGTCGAGAGCCGCATCGCCCAGCGCCTCGCGGGGACCCCCGCGCCCCAACGCCGCCCGCGCCCCTGCGGGTAACGGGGGGACCGGGGGGGGATTGGGGGGATCCAGGGATTGGGGAGCACAGGGGGGAATTGGGGGGGATCCAGGCATTAAGGGGATTGGGGGGGAATTGGGGGGGGACAGGGGGGAATTGGGGGGCACAGGGGGGATCCAAGGATTGGGGGGGATAGGGGGGAATTGGGGGGATCCAGGGATTGGGGAGCACAGGGGGGAATTGGGGGGGACAGAGGGGATCCAGGCATTAAGGGGATTGGGGGGGAATTGGGGGGATCCAGGGATTAGGGGGGCACAGGGGGGAATTGGGGGGGATCCAGGGACTGGGGGGGGACAGGTATTAGGGGGGAAAGGGGGGAATTGGGGGGATTCAGGGATTGGGGGGGATCCAGGGATGGGGGGGAACAGGGGGGATTGAGGGGATCCAGGCATTAACGGGACTGGGGGGGAATGGGAGGGATCCAGGGATTGGGGGGGGATCCAGGGATTGGGGGGGGACAGGGGGTATTGGGGGGTATCCAGGGATTAGGGGGGACAGGGGGCGTTTGGGGGGATCCAGGCATTAAGGGGACTGGGGGGGGAATTGGGGGGATCCAGGGATTGGGGAGCACAGGAGGGGATCTAGGTATTAGGGGGCAATTGGGGGGATCCAGGGATTGGGGGGGATCCAGGTATTAGGGGGGACAGGGGGCGATTGGGGGGGATCCAGGTATCAGGGGGGATTGGGGGGGACAGGGGGGAATTGGGGGGATCCAGGTATTGGGGGGGATTGGGGATCCATGTATTAGGGGGTAATTGGGGGGATCCAGGGATTGGGGGGGACAGGGAGGAATTGGGGGGACCCAGGTATTAGGGGGGACGGGGGGGATCCAGGCATCAGGGGGATTGGGGGGGACAGAGGGGATCAAGGTATTAGGGGGAACAGGGGGGATTGGGGGGGATCCAGGGATTGGGGGGACGGGGGGGACAGGAGGGATCCAGGCATTAAGGGGATTGGGGGGAACAGAGGGGATCCAGGGGGAATTGGGGGGATCCAGGATTGGGGAGGATTGGGGGGGACAGGGGGGATCCGGGTACCCAGGGGGATCGGGGGATCCAGGTATTGGGGGGGGCAGGGGGGAATTGGGGGGGATCCAGGGATTGGGGGGGACAGGGGGGAATTGGGGGGATCCAGGCATTAAGGGGATTGGGGGGGAACAGGGGGGATCGAGGTATTTTGGAGGGGGACAGGGGGGAATTGGGGAGGATCCAGGTATTGGGGGGACAGGGGGAATTGGGGGGGATCCAGGGATTGGGGGACAGGAGGGATCCAGGCATTAAGGGGATTGGGGGGGAACAGGGGGGATCGAGGTATTTTGGGGGGGACAGGGGGGGAATTGGGGGGATCCAGGTATTGGGGGGACAGGAGAGATCCAGGCATTAAGGGGATTGGGGGGGAACAGGGGGGATCGAGGTATTTTGGGGGGACAGGGGGATTGGGGGGATCCAGGTATCAGGGGGATTCGGGGCTGGAAGAACTTGGCGGGGGGGGGGAGGGAGGAAGAATCTTGGGGTGCGGCGACACCCCCCCCGGGGCACCAGGCGCCCCAAAACATCCGGGGTGCGGCTGTTTGGGCGCCGCCGCGGCCTCACGTGTGCGGCTGCCCCGGGGGGGGGGACAGCACCGGCACCCCGAGTCACCGCACCCCGAGTCACCGCGTGGCCCCACTGCCCCCCCACATCCCCCCAAGTCCCCGTTCCCCCCAGGGTCCCCATTGCCCCCCATGTCCCCAAGGGTCCCCAAGTGTCCCCATTGCCCCCCCCATGCCACTAAGTGTCCCCACTGCCCCCCCATGTCCCCAAGGTCACCAAGTGTCCCCAAGTGTCCCCATTACCCCCCCCCCATGTCTCCACTGCCCCCCAAGTCCCCATTCCCCCCCATGTCCCCAAGGTCC